>NC_084846.1:30202042-30352042 GCF_033115175.1 Lepus europaeus
GTTCAAGTCCTGACTTTGCCTCTTACTGGGTGCATGTCCAGGAGTCTGTGGAAAACACCTCATTGCTCCGATCTTCGATTTCCCTAGGCACAGAGAGGGAGTTCTGGTCTACCTCAGAGAGCACATGGGCAAGCCTCCCGGAGTGCCTGGTGCTGGCACAGGTGACTGTGGGACACCTGTCACCCTGAGCTTTTCCGATCCTCTGAAGGGGCTGGCCGAGCTGCAGCCAGAGCGAGGGACAGTGTACTGCTTAGCCCTGACAGCGGTGCTGCTGTATCTCCCGTGGAAGGCTGTGACTGCCCTGTCACCAACATCAGACATCTCCCCTCACTCCCTCCATGCGCGACTGTCTCTCTTCTGGAAGGGACAGCACACTTGGACGTCTGGGAGAAGCCTGCAGGTGAGAGGAGGCGGCTCTGGGCTCGTAGCGCAGCCATCACCAGAGGTCACAGGGTGCCTTGGGTGGGCCTGGCCTTGGACTTGTGGTCTCATTTGCAGGAGCCCCAGCTTCGACGGCTTCACAGCCACGCTGGCCGGAGAGCCACGGAGAAGACGACCAGGGCTCTCGCCTGCTGTCATCGCTGGCGTCCAGGGGTGCTGTCCAGTCGACCCCGACACTGAGTGCTACAGAACGGGGGTGCTCTTCTGTCTCCCTGAGTTGGACCCAATGAAGGAGAAGACTAGGAAGAGGAAATGCTTTGGGCTCCCCAGTGTTTCCCTAGAAGAGCGACGTGATGAAGACAGAGCACTTGTGACCTTGGCTTTGTCACTCACCTGTGTGGTCTGGCTTTGGAGGAGGAAACCAGCGGTGTGAGCTGTGCTCTTTCTCAGGTTGACTTCCCAGGCTTCGTAGTGGAAGTAGCAGCACGCCAAACATCCCTGGTGGGGAGAAAAGAAAGGAAGTTCAGCCAATGCCTGGCTACCTGTGGCCAACGGTGCCTAAGACCTCCCCGGCAAGGTCACCCTGGCTTGAGCCTGCAGATGGCCTTGGTGCATCCTTGAGATTTGTACCGTGGCTTTGGTCCAGTAACTTTGAAAGTGAACGCTGTTGACAGTGCGCTGGGCACCAAGACCCCATTTGTTTCCTGCCTAGGACTTTTCAGGGACGAATTCTGGGGAGTGAAGGGGACTATGAAAGCCCGTGGCGGGGGGCTGGGGGTGCTCCTCGCCCCAAAATGCACGCATGTACACAAACGCATACACACACACACGGATGTACACACAGGCATACACACACATACACACACATGGACGCACAAGGCATACACACGTGCACACAGGCGCACACACACATACACACACGGACACACACAGGCATACACACATGCACACACACATGCACACACAGGCGTACACACACACGGATGCACACACAGGCATACACACACATACACACACGGACACACACAGGCGTACACACGGATGCACACACAAGCACACACACATACACACACGGACACACACAGGCGTACACACACACGGACGCACACACAGGCACACACATGCACACACAGGCATACACATATGCACACACATACACACATGCACACTAGCTGTCTTCTCTTGCAGCCTGCAGGCCTACTGAGCCATCCTCTATCACTGCGAGGAGCTGCCTGGTGTTATCACTGCTGGCGGGGGCTGGGTTGCAGGGCGCTAGTGGGTTTGCTCTTGAGGTGCGTGCTCTGGGGCACTCCCTAGCCCCTCCTTCTGGCCTAGGAGAGGACTGCCTTGAGCCAGAGAGGCCTTGCTTAAGATCAGAACCCCCGATGACTGGCACTCAATGTGCGGGTGTGGAAGGGTCAGCCCCCTGCCCCCTTGAGGCTTCCGTGGCGTCTGCAGCGCAGGCCTGCCGCCCTCCTCCAGACACAGGTGTGCTTCCTGGTGAACCCCTCGCACACGATCTCCTCTGAGTCTGCTTCTGGGAAAACCTCACCTGTGACTGCTCTCCCAGAGTCCCTTGGGACCAGGGAGCCCCTGCAAGCGGCAAGGGAGGAAGACTTCCTGAACGTGAGAGGGAGAGTGATACAGTGACAGCCATCACCGTGGATGCAAATCCAGCACCCAGACCCCAGGCCCACCCCTCCCTGTTTCCTACAAAGCTGCAGGCCTGAGGACAGAAACAGGGAGGCTGTCGCGGTGGTCGGTCCATGTTCCTTTGGTCATCAAAGTTTGAAAGTTGCTGTCCAGCAAATCCTAGAGCCTTTAGTAAACGCTGGGGCCGATTTCCACGTTTGGAGAAATGGCAACACAAGCGTGTGGTGGGAGGGGCTGTGGTGGGGAGTAGATCCTTTACTGCATAGAATTTCGGTGAAGTGGTTATTTCTTGCCTTATGTCTCAAGTTCCAAGAAAGAGCCTGATATTTGAGTTTGGAAAAGCAAATGCTCTCTTATCGATATACAAAAATAGGAGGCTAAAACCGGTTATTGGTTGTCAGCTAGCTCAGAGTGAGGGAGTGGGGTATGAGAGTGGGTGGGGAGGAGGAGGAGCAGGCGGGGAGAGGCGGCGGAAGCAAAGACAGCTATGTGCACCTGCTCGTTTCTCAGCTGAGGGCTGTGATGGTGTGAGCTATGACACCGCCTCCCAAAAGGTGTCCATTCCCCTGGTGGGACAATAGGGGATTTTCTTCCTCACAAATTTACTGACATAGTTGCTTTCTACTGTGACAAGTGTTTCTGGTCTTCTGTTTATAGGTGGTGCTATAAAGGGCTTTTTTTTTTTAAATGCATTTATATGAATAAAAAATAGATCTATTCTAATAGAATATTTAGTGGCATAAGTGGCCTGCAGATCACAACAGTGGTCTATAAATGATGAGAGGTTTTTGCCTTTTATTTATTAATTTATTTGAGAAGCAGAGAGAGAGGGGGAGAGAGAGAATTTGCATCCATTGGTTCACTTCCCAAATGTCCACAATAGTCAGGCCTGGACCAGGGTAAATCCAGGAGCCAGGAGCTCCTAATGGGTGGCAGGGAACTTATCACTTGAGCCATTACCGCTGCCCCCCAGGGTCTGCTTGGCAGAAGGTCTGGAGTCAGGAGCCGGAGCTGGGAATTGAACCCAGGCACTCCAGTGTGGGATGCGGAGGTCTTAACTGCCTGGCTAACTAGCTTCCCCAGTGGTGAAAGTTTAGGCATTAAATCTGTTGGGCCATGGTACTATTGATAATTAGAGGTTGTTATTCAGATATTCAAATAGCAAATATTCAATAAAATACCAGATGACACCACCTAGAATTCATGCCAAGTTTTTAAAACTGCTTGCATTTTTGTGGTCGTTTTTTGAGGTACTAACACTCTCAGTATGTATCAGATATCGTTGGAGCTTATTAGTTAAGCCTAAAAAACCTACAAGATTTAAAGGGAATTTTTGGAAAAAAAAATCCCCCAGACTAGAAGATTTCCAAACTCAATACAGAGGCACTTTAAGAAACTTGAAATTTGGTTTTCAAACTGTTTCAGTCACAGAACATTCTGTTAAAAAAGATTCTTACTAGGAAAGCCCAAGGTTGCATGGAGAAAGTCACAGAGAAGTGCATGGTGGGGGTGCTGGGTGCCTGGGGGTCCTCATGCTATACAGGGACGATAAACTGTCCCTTCCACTCCTTGCTGGGCACCTTTACCCCACCCAACCCCATCCCACCCCACCCCTGAGGCTGGCAGGTGCCAGGCACTGTTTGCAAAACCTCTGATCTGGAACAAGTTTCTTTTTTATCCTCTCCCTCGACAGTCATTTTTTATATATCATGGTTGACGGAAGTTATTTTATGGTATAACACCGTCACTGTATACTCTTTCTGATAGTACTACAGACATATCTTGCCTAAGAAGTCAGGGGGAAAAGGTATAAATTCAGGGGGGAAAACTCACAAATGATCTAAACTATAGGCCCCAGGCAGGCCCACAAGTTTCTCGCTTGTTTATCATCACATTTAGCAACACCTCTGGTATGTGCTGGATGAGCAAACAAAGAACCAATAGAAGAAAAAGTCAGTGGCAAATTTTGAGAAATGGAATGAATGGAGCAAACAATGTGCACACGTTCAAAACTTGGAGTGAGTGAGTTATGATAAAGACCAGCTGGGGCCAGCTCAAAGGCTCTGGAGGTGGTGACGCTTGGAGTAAGGCAGCGGCTGATGAACTGTGGAAGAGAATGTGAATCCGGGAAACCCAGAGAAGGGAGAATCCTGGTGCCAGGAGGTTTGGGGTCTTGAAGACTGGAGGCAAAGCGGATTGAGGTTTCGATCACAAAGGTGCCACGTGAGGGGTTGGAAATAGCCCCCAAATTCTTCACAAAGCTGAGCGGGGAGTTAATGCGTAGTACAAGACAGGAGTAGATCTGAAAGCTGTAACTCAGCTGCCAATGTGGCTGCTCAGGTGTCCGATGCCACGGGATGCCAGGAGGAATGTCTGCACGCTCCGGGTGCCCTGCCGTGGTTGCCAGATCAGAGCCAGGGACATGGCTCCGTCATTTGGGTCAGGTGACCAAGAGATAAGAGCATGTTCACATGTCACAGGTGCACACACAGTCCACCCCTCTAAGCCACCCAACGGGCCAGGCCTGGGATGGTTCCCGCCTCCTCTCCCCAAGCTCTCCCCCGCAGCCCACACCCTGTTTCTCATGTCTGACACCGCTCTGTGTCTCGGCGGCTCCCTAGATGTCACGGTTGTCTCCCTAACTGGTTACAAAGGGCCTGGAGGTCAGAGTCTTACACTTCCATTCTACTCTCCAGAGCACATCTTCCCAAACCACCTTGGGGACGTCCACCATAGCCAGCTGCTTGCCTAATGGCACGGCTCCCAGGGCTGCTCCTGTCCCAGTTCCCTGCTCATCCGTACCTTTTTTGGGTCATCCAGCCCATGAAGTGCCTCAAACTGGATCAGGAGCTTTCTTTCCTGGAAGACGGAGGCAGAGCCTGATTTATTGGAGCCTCACGCAGGAAAGTACCAGGAGGGGTGTGGCATCTTCCCCTTGCAGAACATTCTCGCCCAGGTGTCTCCGGGTAGATGCTGCAGCAACTTACTCCACTGGGAGAGATTTGTAAGAGCTCTGCTGTCTGAGTGGACAGTTTCAGCTAATTTATCCCACAGGAAAACACACACACACATACACACACATGTACATGCACACAATATACACGCACATATACACATATCACACACATATATGCATATATACATATACATACACACACAACACACATATACACATGCACACACATGCACATACAGACACATATGCACATACATATACACATTCACATACACACATACACATACACACAACACACATGTACAAATGCATACACATGTACATACACACAATACACATACACACATACATATACATGCATACACACAATACACATACACACATGCACATACAGACACATAGGCACACATAGACACATAGACACATACACACAATATGCAGGTGCACATGCACACACATATATACACATACGCACATGTACATACACATACACACATGTACATACACATACACACATGGACATACACATACGCACATGGACATACACATACACACATGGACATACACATACACACAAATACACGTTCACCATACCAGAAGGCTTTGTGACCCAGCTGTGAAGGCAGCCCTGTGTGTGGACCTGGGTGAAAAATAAACTTGCAGATTAAATAGTACGGCATGGTCCAGGGCCTTATCTTCCACCAGAGAACACAACTCACTCTTCTGAAAGATGAGGCCAGGAGGAGGGGAGGGAGCACCCTGAAGGGCAGATTCTTGAGGAAATAGACGGCTCAGCTGGGGACTGGCAGGTCCCTCACCTCCTCTGGGCCCCTGGGCTCGGGTCCGGCTCCAAGAGGCCACTGCCAAGGGCTGGGGCTGAAAAAACCCAGTTCACCGTCCTTCTCTCCTCCCTGTGTGAGTTCTGGTTCCGGTTTCCGCCCCCAGTGAGGGAGGGGGCCGGGCAGGAGGGGGACACTGCCTGGAGCTCAGCTGTGGAAGCTGGGCACAGCAGACCTGCCCCTTCCCCCGGGGCGTCTTCATTAACCTGCTCCTATCGCCCAGCCTCAAGTTTCTCATCCGAAAACCGGGCTGGGGATCCTTCCTTCGCGAGGTCGTGGCGGAGCACGAAGGCCAGCGTTGTAGAGCTCTGGGCACAGGGACCGGCACCTAGGAAGGGTTCCACAAATGCGCTCGGCCAGCAGGTTCCCAGTAAGCACCTAGTATGTGCTGGGCATTGCTGCTGGCACTTGGGCCACATCCATGAAGGGTGGCCCTTGTTAGGGGACCCAGTCAGCCCCTGTGAGGTGGGCAGAAAAGCAGGGCTGAGCTTGCGACGTGACCACAATACTGTACTTTTATGGAAACCTGGAGTGAGCACCATGTTGTTGTCTATACCCCAAGAGACGCCTCTGTCCCTAGGACAATGGCACTAGGACTCTGGAATGAAAAACTCTCCCAGTTGAGTCTGGTGCTTTGGTCTCCTCTCCTCTCCTCTCCTCTCCTCTCATGGGGTGGGGGCATCCAGGGACGTGGCCAACACATCCCTCAGTCCTGCTCCCCGCTCAGCCTGGCCCCAGCTGCCTGCTCCCCAGAACCCGCTCTGGACCTCCTTCTGTCCCTGTTCTAAGTCCTGGTGCTGTCAGCAGAGCAACGGATTGAGTTCGGCATCGAGTCCTGTGTGTACTTCCCTTGAGAGCAGTTTTCCCTCCATTGCCTGGTCTGATTTGCTGCAGAGCCAGCCACAGCTCTTGCTGGTTAAGGTTCTAACAGCCGAGACTCAAGGACAGAGGAGACCCTGTGGGAGTTAGGGAGGCACCCCCATTTCCATGGACTAATCCTTGGAGTAATGACCACAAAAGCGTAAGGGGGAGAGGAATACACTTGGAGCCACAGGGAGTTGTTCTGCTGGTTGGAAATTAAGAAGTGTAGGTCCCATGTCAGTTACAGGTGGGAAAGAAGCCAACAACAAGTGCTGTTCCCCAGGTCTGTCTGCATTTTAGG
Organism: Lepus europaeus; assembly: GCF_033115175.1. Taxonomy (NCBI): domain Eukaryota; kingdom Metazoa; phylum Chordata; class Mammalia; order Lagomorpha; family Leporidae; genus Lepus; species Lepus europaeus. The sequence goes on from NC_084846.1 coordinate 30,209,034, forward strand.
ACATCTGTGCAGTGTTGCTGTTTCTATGGACAGAGACAACATCTCTCCCAATACAGGAGAACTGGTGGTAGTGGAGCTCCGGGAAAGAGAGCTGTTGGGGGTTTCCCAGCAGCTCCTGGTGCCAAGAGTTGGATTCCAAGGTTGCCTACAGTTTACCTCCCACAGCCCTGTGACAACAGAAGATTTCTAGCAACTGATAATGACAATGATAGTGGCTGGTGCCCATGGCCTCTTATGGGTAGAAAGAGAATTTACCTCTAGAACCACTTACAAATGCAGAAGGAGTTGAGGTCCCCAGACAAGAGGATTCTCTTGAGCACATCATAGCCTTAGTTAATGGCTTTGGAGACACCCCAGACCCAAGGCAGTAACTTCAGAGAGCAAACTTGCTCTCAGCCAGTTCATCCCAAATGCCTACCAATGAGTATCTCACATTTGCTCAGGAGAAGCCATGTCTCACCTGCTACTAGCGAAGGGGCCCTGGTGCCATCCACTGCTGGCCTGTGGCTTTCTTCTTTTCTTCCACCCAAGCCTGGCCTCCCAGGACACAACCACCAGGAAGGGGAGTGGCCAATCTGCAGCCAACGTCCCCCACTTCAACTCTACTTAGTGATCTCCCTTGGCTTCTTCTCTCCTGTACCAGCGATAGCTCCAAGAGCATCAGGGACCGAAGCCTTCTGCACCTGCCGAGCATCTGCCCCTCCCGGGAGGGGGGTCCTGGCCTGCCCCAGCCCCCACCCCAGCTGTACTCAGAAGCTAAGGCTTCCACTGAGCGAGCCACCCCCACTGCAGCTCTGCCAGCTCTGCGAACAGCCGGACAGGCAGCCTGCTCAGCTGAGGGCTTTATCTCCCGCAGCGGGAGGAGGGAATTTAAGAGTCAGCAGGCCGGGACTGGAAAACCCTTGAGCCTTGATGAGCAGAACCCAGATCCCTGAGACCAGTGAGACTGCTGAGGACTTCTGTCACCTGGGCTGCCAGTGGAAGTCCTCTCAGATCAAGGAGGCCGCTGGCGTGGAGTGGGAAGGTGGCTTCCGCGCAGGTCTCTCTCATGGGATGCGGGTGCTGTCCACCTGCTCCACGCCCTGCCTCCACCCGCATTTCTGCTTAAACGATCTCTAGACGTGGCAGCTCTGCAGCACTGAAACGCTCGCTGCCGCCCGACCCCTGTTTCCTCTCGCTTACACAGGAAGCTATTCCGTTGTTTTTTCCTATGGCTGGGATTCTCGCCACCCTGTTCCCACCTTCTCTAAATCAGCTGCAAGGGAAAACAAGATAATGAGTAATTAAGAAGCCACAACTGCTCTCACATTGTTTCCTTAATAATTTATTACCCCAGTTTACAGGTGAGACACCACTGTCCTATGCATCCATTGTCCACTCATCTGTCCACTCAACCATCCGTCTGTCCATCTTGCTACCAAAACATGGTCACTGAATGTTTGCTTTGAGCCAAACAGTTTGCTGCTTTGGACTCTGATTCTGGTGCTCTTGCTACTTCGCCTTGACTACGAAGAAGCTCCATTCATTTGACAGTTCTTTTTGGCCACCTCCGTTGCACTGGTACATTCTACAGGTGTACAGCAAAAAACAAGATAACATGCCATTCCTTCACGGGCTTCCATTCTAATTGGGAGAAAGCAACGAAAGAAAAGCAATGAAGTATGTAACATGCCATGGAGAAGAATGAAGCAGAAAAGGCAGAGTGTGCTTGACCAATATGTAGATAAGTTATTCCAGTAAGTCACCGGGTCATCAACAGAGAAAACATATTTTGGTTCACGGTAAAATATCCCATGGCACTTGCAATTTCTCCCCTTGATGTATTGGCAGAAACTGCCAAGCTGTCTCCAGTGTCTTCTTACGGGGCTGATCCCGTCCCACAATGTGCCCAAAGTTTTGAGATTTCCCTTGTGAATGGAAATAGAACACTCCGGCTTGGAGTCACCACCCACAGTGAAGGAGTGACTTCCGGGTGTTCACCGGCTACATTCCATCCAGCGATGCCTTTTCTTCCTGTTTTTCTTTTAAGGTGTACAGCAATAAAACCTTATTGATTCAGCTCAGCTGTTGGAAATTTATGGTACTTTAGATAAGCTTTGGCCCGAGGTTGCCCTGAGGAATGGGTAGGTAAACAAATTAAGAATAAAAATAAGATTGCAAAAAATTACACTGCGTAATGGAATAAGTTGCTTTTTAAAATTTTCTTGAGTGATTTGTTTTTAAACAAATCAGAGAGACCAAATCATACTCGACTGGTAGGCTGGTTATAAATAATTCTAGCCTATTGCTAAAAGCCTGTTGCGTGCCTGCTAACCCCACTTTAAACTTACAACACGGTGCTTCAAGTCCATTTAGACTGGAGAGTAATAAAATAGCTTTTCCTAAACAAATATTCTAGTATTCACCCTGCAGTAAATTGAGACCTTTTACTCAAAGTTAGCTAGATTCTCATGGATATCACACATCTCCAATCTGAGTTTTCCTGTAGCCTATTTCAAAAGACATATTTGTTCTGGTCTTATCACTTAGGTACTCAATCATGCTTCCCTTGTATCAGGCACCTCAAGGGCAGGAGATAACACCAATGTGCTTGGTTTTTAATAGCTGGAAATATGTCTACGTGAGGTTGGCTGTATTTACCCAATGCCAGATATCAGAGAGGAATGTGAAAAATAAGAAATCATTGATACTTCCAAATACTGGGTGCTGGTGTCACATTCACAGCACACAGATGACGCCGTCATGTCAGGCTAGGGACATTTTAGGGGGCTGGGACTGGGATGGGTAAGGTGGTGGTGAACATCAGACTGGGTGGATCCCCTACTGCAGCACATCCTCAGAGGTGAGTGGTGCTGGGACTACACGTAGGAGTGCACGGTTTTGTTTCTGAGACACCAGGTCCAAGGTTGATAGCCTGGCTCTGTTTTATTTTATTTTAAAATTTATTTATTTATTTGGATGGTAGAGTTACAATTAGGGAGGAAGAAAGAGAAAGCTCTTCTATCCACTGGATCGCTCCCCAGATGGTCACAACAGACCCAGGAACTTCAATCCCAGTCTCTCATGTTGGTGGCAGGGACCCAAGCACTTGGGCCATCTTCTGCTGCTTTCCCAGGTGCATTAGCAGGGAGCTGGATGAGAAGTGGAGCAGCCGGGACTCAAACTGGTGCTCATACAGGATGTGGGTGTTGCAGCTGGCATCTTAACCCACTGCACCACAACCCTGGCTATTCTCTCTCTATTTTATTTAGTGGCAATTCTTCTCATCACTTTTAGAAAAACTGGAAAATACAGAAATATAGCAAGAAGAAAAATCTTTTAAAAATCATCCCAAAGCCCCCCCCCCCCAGAGGTAGTGGTTTGATTTTTGATATATTTCTTGTGAGTCTCTTTATTACTGTTTCCATGCAAGCACATTTTAAAGAAAACAAACATTGGTATTATATTGTTTATCTAATTTCCTATGCTGCCTTTCCATTGACTACAATTAGGGCATTTTTTCATGTTAATAAACACTTCCTGAGAATGTAAATATCTGGTGGTTGCACCGTAATCAACACGTCCTCCCTTGGCGAACACTGAGGCTGCTCTCATTTTTTCTTGCTTATATAAAATAAACATTCCCAAACATGAGTGCATGCTAACAGCTACGCCAGAATGCCCCGTGTTCAGATGCTTGGATACCTTCCCTAGCTTCCAATGGGGCTATGGAGACATAAGGCATGCCCCGGACACTGATGACAGACCGCGGGCTTTGTCGCCAGGATGTTTGAGTCACCCTAATCTATTTCATAGAACCCATCACTGACCCAATTTGTTTGGTCCATGAGAATGAAGGTCACAGCTCCCGGGGGCCCTGTTGAGGGCTGCGCCGTCCTGTTCTCAGTGCCTGCACACCACGCACGAAAGCCTGCTTGTGTTTGATGATCTCCGGCGGTGAGACGGAACTCCCTGCGTGCTGTTCCGAGCCTTGTGGGTAGAGTCATTCAACTCTCACAACAGCTACTTTTACTGTGGGAACTCTAGTCTACAGTGTGAAAACCAAAGCACAGGGAGGGTAGGTCCTTCGCCCAGGATCCCATAGCAAACAAGTGGCGGAAATGCGATTTAAATTCAGGAAGTGAGGTTTCAAACCCCATGCCCTTCACATCCCACACTAGCATTTTGTAGTGGTGATTTTTTTTCCACTTATTTTTGCATTTTGTTTTATAAACTTTCAACAACAAAGCAGTTTGGGGGCTTGTATCTATGGAAGATGTATTTTCTCCCTCTCTTTCTCTCTCTGTCTTTTTGAGAGAGAGAGAGAAAGAGAGAGAGAGAGAGAGAGAGAGAGAGAAGGAGCTCCCATCCACTGGTCCATTCCCCAAATACCCACAATGACTGGGATTTGGACTCATCAACGGTCTGAAGCTAGGGACTCAGTCCAGGACTCCCATGTGGGAGGAAGACGCCCAGCTACTTGAACCATCACCTGCTGCCTCCCAGGGTACACACCGCCAGGCAACTGGCATCAAGAGAGAGCCGGGAACTGAACCCAGTGATCTTCATGTGGGCTGTGGACACCGTAAGCTAAGCACTGGCCTTGTTCAAGGCTATTGGTATGCCCTTTCTCCTGTGCTTAGAACACCCACAAGAATTGCTCATCCGAGGGAAGCGGTTGTATCCTGAGATATGGGTAAGTCCATTATTTGCCAATGGAAAAGATCCTTCTACCTGTCTTGTTCCAACAAACATCTGGGGAAGTCCTGGAAAAATATTTTGCAATAAGCTCAATAGGGCTTTGACTGTAATACTGAACTCTTTTGTGGATGACTTGTCCATATTCCTGCATATTTTAAGCTCATTGGACGAAGGCATGGACAACACCTCGGGCGCAGGCTTACAGATGAATAGTACCTGACCCAGCCATAGCTGTGCTGGCACCAGCTCTCACCGGCTCCCTTTTCTTTCCAACTTTGTGTTCAGTGACTTTGCGTTCGTAGTTTGAAATCAGTGCTGATGGGAATATCGAAATTACAGAACTCGGAAAATGTTTCAGAGCAGGGGCTTTTCGTTTTCCTGGAACTGGATGTTAAGTATTTTCCACATTCCACTGCCCACGATTGTTAGGAAACTCCCAAGAGGGAAGAAATCCTGTAACTCAAGGAGAAATATTAACTCAGAACCTGCTCTCTTCCCCGGCTGGGCTTGAATCCTGTCTGCTGCTTTCTTTCGTTGGGTTATTTCAGAGTCTGGGTGGACTTAATTAAGATCATGGAGATAGCTCGGTAGCTGGAGGGTGAGGCGGCTGAAGATCCAAGGCTGGTTGGGGCAGGACGAAAGAATGGTAAGCAGCTCGGGGGCACCGTGGGCTCAGGGAGTCCAGCTCCCCTTCCCCGCCTCCAGCGTGGACAGCACCTGTTGTCTGGGGAAGTGCCGGTGGCACCAGCTCGGAAGAGTGAGGGGTCATTGGCACACAGGAACAAGGATTAATAGATGAGTTTGAGCTGGGAACAAATCTTCGCCATCTCCTGGCTCCCCTCTGTTGCTTCAGATGAGGGAAACGGATCCCCCAGAGTGTGGACTGGATTTCCTGGGGTCATGGCGAGTGTATAGGAAGGATCTGGCCTGTCTGTGGGGTGACCCGTGTTCTCCGTGTAACAGTGCTGGCTGTGTGACACTGGGCAGGTTAATTAACCTCCATGTGTTTTCATAGCTATCAAGTGGTGGTGTTGTAAGAATTCTACAGTCCAGGTAAAAGGGCTCACACGTAGCCAGCTTTCAATAAACATTAGCGTAATTCAACATCTTCCTCATGGCCCCATCCCTTTACAGCCAGGGAGAGAGCGTGGGAGTACAGAAATGAAAAATACAGTAATATCTTGAAAACCATAATACTACGAATGAATAAGATCTACCATAATTATATGCTGTTATATTAAAAACCAGGACATAACTAATTTATAATACTTTGAAGACCAGCATACACCTTGGTAAAACATTAACATTTTGAAATCTCCAGTCCAAGAATTCCTCCCCAGAACTAGACTGCACGGGGGTTTTAGTGAATGATTCACCCACAGCTTTGGTTATTCCATTTCTTTTTTAACATCAAAGGCTTTGTAGCTGAATGAGTGACCAAGCAAGCGCCAGACAACTTGAAAGGGCACGTGCTTCCACCAGTGCTTTCTTGAGACTGCTTAAAGAGACCTGTCCACTCATGGGTCACTTGGCCGTGATAATGATCTTCGGGGGGCCTCAACATCTGGGGGTGGTAACACCTCACCGCTGCTCTGCCACCAGCAGTGAAGGGCAGGAGAAGGGCACAGCTGGTCTGTCCAGCTGTGGGCAAGTTCTGAATCCAGGGCTGCTTGATGGCCAGGAGCTGGCAGGAGGCCTGGCCTGCACCCCTCCTTCCTGAGGGTTGCCCACCCAAACACAGATGTCACTCCCTGTTAGCCAGCGGGGAGGATGTGTGGTGAGCAGCCAGAGGGGCTGTTACTGTTCACGGGGCTTGTGGTGGTGCGTCCAAGACATCACTGCCAATCTAACATCATGGCACGCTCCCTTGTTTTCTTCTATGGGTTTTGCTGTTTTAGCTCCTGTGTTTAGTTCTCTGATTCATTTTTATTCATTGCTTTAGACAGTGCTAAGAACGTTTCATCCTTTTGCATGTGGATATGCAATTTTCTCAGCACCGTTTATTGAAAAAGACCATGCTTGGTACCTTTGTCAAAAATCATTTGTACACGAGGAGATGCATGTCTGGGTTCTTCGGTCCACTTTATTGATCTGTGCGTCTGACTCTTTGCCAGCACCGCTGTTTCCGTGGCTGTAGCTTTGTAGTTAGTTCAGAGTCAGGAAGTGCGTCTCCCACTCTGTCCTGTTTTACAGGACTGCTGCGGCTGCTGGCGGATCTGGGGAGTCCATACGAATTTTATGATGGGCTTTCCCATTGCTGCAAAAAATATCATTGGGTTTTGATGGGGAGTTCATTGGATCTGTAGATTACTTTGAGCAGCGTGGACATTGTAACAATATGAAATTTCCAACCTGTGAGCCTGAAATACCTATTTCTCTCTATGTATTTTAATTTCCTTTAGCAATGTTTTATAGTTTTCAATGAACAAGTCTTCTGCCTCCCTGGTTAAATTTATTCCTATTTAATTTTTTTTACACTAAAATGATGCTTGATTCATGCTTGTCACTACACCAACAACTTGACAGGTGCTAATTTTGTCGATCCTTATAATACAATATAATACAATATAATATAATACAATACAATACAATATAATACAATATAATATAATACAATACAATACAATATAATACAATCGGCGGATGAGAGAACCTGAAGCAAGGATGTAGAAATGAAGGGATAACAAACAGGCAAGCACATAATCTGATGAATAACACCATAAGAAAACCAGGCTTGTTAACACAGACAAGTATTTGTGTGTATATTGTATTATTTATTTGTGTATACAATGTATGAGGGCAAGATCAAGGAAAGTAAACAGACGTATGGATGTGAGTATGTGTTTGGGTAAAGGTGTTTTTCTTTCTTTCTTTCTTTTTTTTTTAAAGATGTATTTATTTATTTATTTGAAAGACAGAGTGACAGGGAGAGAGAGAGAGGGAGAGACAGAAAGAGATCTTCCATCCACTGGTTCACTCCCCAAACGGTTGCAACGGTCAGGGCTGAGTCAGGCTGAAGTGAGGAGTCAGAAACTCCTAGAACTAGGAGAAGTCCTAGCCAGAACTAGCGCATCTTCTGCTGCTTTCCTAGGGTCATTATCAGGGAGCTGGATCAGAAGCCAAGCGGTCAGAACTCAAACCGGTGCTTATATGGGATGCTGACATTGCAGGCAACAGCTTAATCTGATGTTCCATGATGCTGACCCCGTGGATTAATGTTTTAACACCCTTGTTTTAGGGGTGGCACATATAACGATAGTGTGAATTAATTTGTGTATTTTTCCTTAATTTCCATATTTTGAAATTTTCCTGCCTTGTCATTATTTTCTTTTTAACATATTTCCACTCCTACTTCATGTCTCCTGAAAGTGATACAGATCACAGATTTAAATTTTAAGATAAACTACATTAAGACCGCCCATTGGGATCTTCTTGTGAGTTTTATGAAAACCTTTTTAGGTAACTAGAAACACCCAATTATGGTGAAACCAGGATTTTGGAATTCTTCAGCTAAATACTTACCCGGTTGATATCAAAATTGACTCTGAGCTTGTGTTTAGCCTAACAGTTAGGCTGTCCACATGCCTCAGTGGAGGGCTTGGGTTCTAGTCCCAGCTCTGGCTCCTGACTCCAGCTTCCTGCCCGTGCAGACCCTGGGAGGCAGCGGCCATGGCTCAGGTGATTGGGTCCCTGCCACCTACACAGATGGAATTCCTGGCTCCTGGCTCTCACTCGGCCCAGTCCTGGCCATTGTGGGTATTGGGGAATGAAACAGCAGATGAGTGATCGCTCCCTCTGAAATAAATAAATACTATTTTAAAACAAAATAAAGACCCTTTGTTTTGAGAAATTGATTTTAAAAAGCATTTGCTTTCAGAACTACTCCAGGATAAATATCTTAGGGAAATCTGCCTGCCACTCACATCTTTGTGCTATGAGATTAGGCCAGAGAGGCCTGTTTGGGGATGAAGCCCGTGTTTCACAGTATCTGCCAAGCAAACGAGAAGTCAGAGGTGTCGGTGTAGGGAGGCAGCCACGGTTACAGGGTCCTTGCCCGAGACGATGACAACAGTCAGCCTGAACAGCAGACTCCAAGGAGGCCAAGCTCTGTCCCCAAGTCACCAGATCTGAGGTCTCCTGACTGTGGCCTCCCTGGATCCTGGTCATTAGTCAGGTAAGAGCTAAGTCCTAATAACTTCCAGGCAGTAGTTGGCCACATCCTGTACATGTGCACCCGGCCAGGCACGGGCAGCCTGCTCTGCTGGCCTCTCTGCCAGGCACAGCACAGCAAGGACGCCCAAGGCCAGCCTCAGGGCATAAGTGGACGTCAGGCGGGCAAGCAAGGGGTATGAGTCTAGGTCCAACCACACTGTAATTGGGGAAGGGAAGACTCACTATGAAGAATTCGTAACTACATCGGGGGTTTGAGAAACAAGGCACTGGTGAGTAAAAAGAACTCTGAAGAACGCAAGGCTAGCAAATGCAAGGAGCAGCCATGCATGCAGGGCTGGAACCCAGATATTGTTGGAGGGGTGTGTCATGGCCGCGGCTCACTGACTAGCAGTGTTATGGCCCTGGGCCAGTAGAACCTTCTGGAAATTTGCCACCTGGAACTTGCCAGAAACTGCTCCACCCTGAGTGCTGGAGAAAGCTGTTCACAGGAGGGGATCTCACAGGAGGCACTTACCCTGGAACTCCCCCAAGCGAGGGATGGCAGGGGAAGCTGCTGGCTGCCTGGCACTGGCCCTGCAGTGGGCACTGGAGAAGCCGCTCCAGTTGGAAGCTGGGCAAGCCCTGGGGAGCCAGGGGGCAAACCTCTTTTCCTCCAGCCATATCCCCCCAGCACCCTCACCTTCATCCCTGCCAGCGAAGAGAAGAAATCACTAAAGGGCCCAGCTCCACTTTTGCAGAGAAGACAAAAGGATGCACGTGGAGCTGAGAGGCAACAGACTGTGGGAGCTTGGGAAGGTGCAGAGGCGGGAAGGTGGGAGAGGCTGCGGCCGGGTCCTGGGCGCGGCAGGGTTTTGTGTTGCCATCAGAGTGCGCTTGTCTGTCTCCACTCTGCTCAAGTCAGTGTGCGCTCCCAGGGGTCAGTAGTGGCTGTGTTTCCCGGCACGGAAAGCTCTCAGCATAGCCAGGCTCAGTAACCACCCTGATGGCCAGTGACGCTTTTGGATTCAGAGTCGATATGAGCCAGCAGGGCATGCTGCCTGCATCTCAAAATTATTTATTTATTTATATTGATTTGAGAGGCAGAGAGACAGGGACATACAGACTGAGAGAGAGAGCGAGAAAGAGAGCATTGCCATCCACCAGTTTGCTGCCCAAATGCTCCCAACAGCCAAAGCTGGGCCAGGCCAAAGCCAGGAGCCTAAAACTCCATCCAGCTCTCCCAAGTGGGAGGCAAAGACTCAAGGACTTGAGCCATTACTGGCTGCCTCGCAAGGTGCACATTCGCAGGACGCTAGAACTGAAGTGGACCTGGGACTAGATCTCAGATACCCTGATACGGGCCATGGGCATCCCAACTGGCATCTTGACCACCAGGCCAAGTACCCGCCCTTGCCTGTGTTTTTGGAAATGGAGCATCCCGAACATGGGAGGTGGTTCCACTCTACTGCCTCTGGAACTTTGTGTCCGTTCAAGACTCTCATTAAAGGGCGAAGGGCCAGGATGGCCAAGTGTTTGGAAACTTGATTTTGCTGCCGCTGCATCTGCCTCTCCTCATTTTTCCTGTTCCGTGCCCTTCCCCAAGTCTGCTGGCCAGGCCTTGGCTCTCAGTCCCCCTCCCTGGTCACGCTTTGCACATCGGCCAGCTGACTCCATGCATACCCGTGTCTGCAATGACCTCTTACAGCAGCCCTGTCTCCACCCTGATCTCTCCCGAGCTGCCGCCACCTGCTCCCAGCATGCGCACAGCGGCCCTCCCCGACTCCCTCTCCACGCCTGCTTTCCTGGTTTGCTGTCTGTCTTCTGAGTCATGGGATCCAGGCAAGCCAGAAAACAGGGTGGAATTTCCCTCTCCCCTGTCCGCTCTCCCACATCTGAGTCTAAGGATTTGATGTCTTAGCACCTCTTCAGTGAGTCCATGTCTGACCATCCCCACTGCTACCACCTTGGGTAAGGCCGTGGGCATCTCTCCCCTGCTTCTCACGATGTCGCTTTCTTCCCTCTTGTCCCTCTCAAGTCACTTCCACACACAGCAGTCAAGAAAATCTTTCTAACACTGAAATAGCAGTACATCACTCCCCTGCTTAAAGCACTTTGGCATGACGTACAAATGCTATTCCCGATCTGCTTCTGGCATTCCTCCCAGCATGATCTTTTATTACACTCCCACCCTGCCCTCTCACCCCCCACCAGCCACCCCAGCAATGCCACTGGGTCTTTGCATGTACTGTCACCAGGCCTTGTTTCTGCCCAGCGTTGCTATCTCTTCTGAGTAGACATCCAGCGCTCAGCTAATCTCTTCCTCCCTATAAGCTCTTTGAGGGTGGGAACCATTACCCACCTTTGCATCCCAAGCACTCATGATGCTGCCTAGAACTGAGTAGCAACTGGATTGAACTGAGTTGACTTCTTGGAAAGATTCACTTTTTTTTTTGACAGGCAGAGTGGACAGTAGAGGGAGACAGAGAGAAAGGTCTTCCTTTTTGTTGTTGGTTCACCCTCCAATGGCCGCCGCGGTAGGTGCGCTGCGGCCGGCGCACCACGCTGTTCTGATGGCAGGAGCCAGGTGCTTATCCTGGTCTCCCATGGGGTGCAGGGCCCAAGCACTTGGGCCATCCTCCACTGCACTCCCTGGCCACAGCAGAGAGCTGGCCTGGAAAGGGGCAACCAGGACAGGATCGGTGCCCCGACCGGGACTAGAACCCGGTGTGCCGGCGCCGCAAGGCGGAGGATTAGCCTGTTGAGCCACGGCGCCAGCCAAGATTCACTTTTATTTATTTGAAAGGCAGTTACAGAGAGAGGGGGAGAGACAGAGGGAGACTTTCCATCTTCTCGTTCACTCTCCAAATGGTTGCAAAGGCTTGGGCTGGGCCAGGCCAAAGCCAGAAGCCAAGAGCCAGGAGCCAGGAACTCCATCCTGGTCTCCCACATGGATAGCAGGGACCGGAAGCAGAGCAACTGGGATTTGAACCTGTGCTCTGATATGGGATGCCTGAGTCGCAGGCGGTGGCTTAACCTGTTGCACCACAAGCTGGCCCAAGTTGATATTATCCTGAGCCAGAAGAGGAACGTGGGACAGAACAGGGCGAGGACCACACAGCTGCTGACTTTGAACCCAATTAAAGTGCAGTTGTGCAGAAGACAGAATTCCGTGTTCCTCATGAGGAGCGGAAACCAAGATGGAGGTGGATATCCACGGAGGTCAATCTGAAGTCCACGTAAAGATTTCAGCAGTCACATCGGCTTAATAATGGCAGCCTTGGGGAGTAACAGGTACCTGCTCCGGGAAGTGTCCCCTTAGCCATGCCCACTAAGGCAGGTGCTTTGAGCCGATGGAGCCTGAAGCCCTTCTGAACCTATAGTTCCATGATTGGAGACACAGGTGCATGAGGTGCATGGAGGAACAGAGCGGAGCAAAGCTGATTCCAGGAGTTCTTGGGGGGCAGGGGGCGGAAAGCTGGAGGTCTTGTGTTTGGTTCTGTGAATGGGCAGAGCAGTGCATCATGGGAACCCTGCTTTAAGCAGCCCAAGCAATGCTCATGGCATTAGGGAACGTGGGGCTCCCAGGTTCCAGAACAACTGGCAGACAAGTCAGGACGCCACTCTCGTGCACCTGAGATGAGGCGCTGACCCAAGCATCATGGCAGAGGTCTGATGGTAGGGGCTGGGGAAGGACAGAAGGCTTTGTTTATAAGCATCCTTAACAATCCCCAGCCTCATCTCCAAGATCCGAGTGGGACCGCGGTAGAAACATGGCTGCTGAGGCACCAGCGTGCAGCCCGGAGCTCCTCCTTGCCCACCCCTCAGTGGGAACACAGTGGGCGTCAGCTGGGTAGTCTGAGCTCCGTCCGCTTGGGGCTGCGGGGCTGCAGCGGTGGAGACAATGAGACACCTTCACAGCTTCTAGACGAACCCGACAGGTTATCAGTGATGGATCCTCTGTGTGAGAAAGAGCTCCCTCTACTGGCTGCCGGAGCCTGCTGCCTCAGGGTACCTGTTCATTGTGGCAGATGCATTTACGATTGGGAAGTTAAACACTGGAGTATAAAAAGTCACAGCCAGGCCTGATTTTGTTTTCCTGATCTAGTTAGAGGTTCTTGGGAGCTTCTTTTTTTTTTTCAAGACGATACACTTTGATTTCTGTTATATAGACTCATTTGGTGAGTAGTAGCCTAGTGGTTAAGTCCCAGATCAAAATACCCAGTCCCACGCTGGAGGGCTTAGGTTCAATTCTGTCTCTAGCTTCAGATTCCAGCTTCCTACTGATGCAGACCCTGGGAGGCAGTGGTGACGGCTCAAGTAACTGGTTTCCTGACACTCACACATCCCAGGGAGACCTGGACTGAGTTCTCGGCTTGGGGCTTCAGTCCATCTCCTGCTGTTGCAGGCATTTGGGCAAAGAACCAACAGCTGAGAGTGCTTGCTCTCTCGCTCTCTCTCTCTTGATCTCTCTCTCCCCCCTCTTCTCTCTCCCTCTGCATCTTGAATAAATAAATAATGGAAATAAGTGGGATTGCACAGTGTATCCTCTTGTGTCTAAATTCTCCCACTCAGCACCACCGTTTGGAATTCATTCTTTGACGGTGTCCAGTGGTGTTAATCGTTTTATTGCCCAGCAGTATTTCACTGTACAAACCACCACATGTTTACTTGCCAGTTGACTGCCATTTGGGCTCTTTCTAGTTTTGGCTCTTTTGAATAAAGGTGCCAAGTTCAAGTCCCTTTTGGGACACATATTTTCCATTCTCTTGAGAAGATATCTGCAAGTATACATTGAATTTCATAAAAAATTTCCAAGTTGTTTTTCCAAGTAGCTGTGATCCACCAGTAGCACATGAGAGCTCCATTTTCTCCACATCCATGCCAACACTTGGCATTGTCAGCCTTTTAATTTTAGCCACCTTAGTGGCCATATTGAATATGTGACAATCATTGGGTTTTCACTCTTTTGCTGGTAGGAAGGGCTTGAAGTCTTTTAAAAATATATTTTTAAAGATGTTTTTTCATTGTGGTAAGTGATAAATGACATAATTTGCCATCTTAATGCTTTCTGAGTGTACAGGTCAGTGTGTTCCACATATTTACATTATTGTACAATAGCTTTCCAGAACTTTTTCATCTTGTAAAACTGAAGCTCTATACCACTGAGAATACCCCCCACTTCCCCTTCTGCAGGTGCCTTTTACAATCATACCTTTAAAAAAAGAGGTATTTATTTATTTGAAATGCAGAGTGACAGAGAGAGGGAGAGAGAGAGAGAGGGAGAAGGAGAGAAAGAGAGAGAGAGAGAGAGAGTGCTTCCACCTGCTGGTTCACACCTCACCTGGCCACAATGGCCAGGACTGGGCCAGGCCAAAGCCAGGAGTGAGGAGCTTCATTCGCATCTCCTATGTGAGTGAAGGGGCTTAGGCACGCAGGCCATCCCATGCTGTATTCCTGCACGTTAGCAGGGAGCTGGATTGGAAGCGGAGCAGCTGGATCCAGTGCTCTTATAGGATGCCAGTGTCACAGGTGGCTTAGGTTAAAGCTGTTGTGCCACCATGCTGGCCCTCTCTTTGGAGCTCTTGCAAAATTCACCCCCCTCAAAACTCAATAAGAAGTCAATAGAAACCACCACATCATCTGACCATGTCCTGAGCTCAGCTGTCACCAAGACAGGCTGCGTGTGAAGCTGGTGAATCTACTGAGAACCACGTCACAGGGCCTGGGGGAAGCATCCACCTGCTGATACCGGCTGCGCTAACTCCCAGTGCTTCCAGTCTGAAAATGCTGCAATCTAGAGCCCAGATCAGACAGCTCTGATGCAAGACTCAATGCCAAGGGCAAGGAGATGCTCTAGCTAAGCCGTGTTCACTTAGACCTCTCCCGGGGGCCCCTTCGCTCAGGACTCCTCACCTAGACATTTCCATCCTTTTTAGGTTTTGTCCTAATTCTGGGTGACGGCTCCACTCAGGGGTAGTGAAAGAACTGGGGCCCTCAGATAACCTCCAGTGTCGTTTGAGCCAATAGCTTCCAGATATTTGGCCAGATCCCCAGACGAGTAATAAAATGACATGGTCCGATCTGTCGCTTTGCACGCTTCTGCTGCCCGTATTTGGTGGTGGGGGTGGGGGGTGGGGGAGGTGAGCACTGGTGTCTGTGGGGAGGAAGAGAATGACTCGCGTCATCTCTTTGTCTCTGTGGACTCTGGAGCAGATGGGAGGAAGGAAACCCAGGTCATAGGATCCCCTGGAGAGGGGCGAACACGGGGCAGGGTGAAGAACTGCCTACCCCCATTCCAAATGTACTTTTTCAAACAGCAACGAGAAAGAACGAGATGGAAGCGTGACGCAGGTGGAGGCTGCGAGTCTGTGTGCGTCTCCTCTCGGCTCCTCCTCCCAAAGGCGACCCCGCACCATCGTGAGGGGTAGTCCGTCTCCGGAGACCATTTCTGATTATTGCGGCCAAGTACTTGGGGGAATGCCGGGCACCCTTTCCTGACACTGTTCTCTGAGCACTGTCGGCAGCACCCCCTCCCCCGCCCCAGGCCCTGGGGGTCCCTGGCCTCCTCTCCTGCCATCATCTCTGTCTCATGGGACCCTGTGGACTCGTCCCCCGCACTTGTCACCCTGGGCTTCCTGGGCTTCTGTGCTTTTTCTCCCTTTCCAGGACATCGTTGCCGTCCCCGCTGCCCCATACACGGAGGCCCCTGCAGGAGTCCCCACCTGGGCGCTTTTCCTTGGCCTTTCCTCCAATAACCTCATCTGCTTCCTCCATCCCAGCTAACGCTCTAAGCAGAGGTCTTTGAGTTTCTTGGCTGTACCTTTCGGAGGGCAGCTGATCCTACGCTCCTTGGCGCTCCCTGCACCTGTCTACACGCTGGGGCCCTCAGCATCACGCCCTAGACACAGTAGAGGCGCAGAGGATGTTTCTTGGGAGGGGAAGCAGTGTCTTCCCAATGGATGTTGGGATTGCTCATCTGGTGGCCAGGCGACAGTGTGGTGAAGGAAAGTCAATGAAACCCAATACCCCTCCCTGCCAACCTACTGCCCCAGCGACACTCCTGGCCCTGGACATGTGGCAGTGGGGCCTGCGCTGGTTCTCGTGACAGGGCAGCCTGTAGGAGAGGAGTCTGGGAGTAATTGAGTCATGATTGGCACCCCCTGGGCCACTGCGAGCTGAAGAGAAGCGGGCGCGCCAGCATATGCCTCTTCCAAGTGGCATCTCATTTCTCGGAGGTGACTTTATATTGCTGTACAGGGGCTGGCACGCAGCTTCGGGGGGCCCACTGGGAGTCGCACCTGAGCCCGCTGCCTGACTGCTGCAGACAGCTGCCTAGTTAAGGCAAATTTTACAGTTAAATTGTGTTCTGCTTGGGAATTGGAACTACTGCAGAAGGACAAATGCAAATGAGATTCCAGCTCAGGGCGGGAGACAGCCCTGCCAGGAGCCCTGGCGTCTCTCGGGTTCTCCAACTATTGTTTCAGGGAAACTTATGGGCCCCGTTCCAAGGGCTTTAGCAGGGGACGGAAGCAGCTTTGGTGCAAAGCGAAGAACAGGGGCTTTGAGACGTGACCATGGCGTTGTTGTGACGAGCGCAGGCACCAGATCTCCCCTGGTCTCAGCAGCCAGCATCCGCATCACAGGCTGGGGAACCTTGGGCAGGCGAGCTTCGAATCTCAGACCTCACTGTCGTCATCTGTCACTATGCATACTAAGATTTGCCTTGTTAGGACTTTAAAAAGTACAGATAACCCTCCACCCAGCGCTTGGCAGCACAGAAGGCTGCATCAGTGACAGAGATGTCCCCACGATTGCCACTGGACAACTCTGAGACGGTGGGCAAGTCACTTAACATCATGGTGTCCTTTCCTTCAATTCCTGAGGTTGGTTCGTGAGGATTAAGCAGACTCATGAAGTGTTTAGCACAGGATGGGCTTTTGTAGTTGGAAGCTGCTGTTACTACTACTACTACTAGTAGTAGTAGTAGTAGTAGTAATGGTATTCTAACTAGCTAGACGTCAGTAGGCCTGTTTCACTTCTGTTAGGATTCCATGGAGAAGGCCACTCTGCTGGCCACTATACCCCCAGTGCCTTGGTCAGTTAGGACTCTCTGGGGAAGACAGCACCATAAAGAGCAAGACAAGACCAGGTGAGCACGAGGGCTTCGGGGCAAGATTTTCATGTCAGTTGGATCTAGCCCCCTGCTGGGAAGGTTGTGGAAATAGCATTTGCATAGCTAGACTGCTGGTGAGGGCTGCTGTGCGAGCAGAACGCAGAGGAGGGGACTCCCGCACATTGCCCCTCTTCACAAAAGGTAGCTGTGGGGGCTGGCGTGGTGGTGTAGGGGGTAAAGCCGCCGCCTGCAGTGCCGGCATCCCATATGGGCAGCGGTTCATGTCCCGGCTGCTCTTCTTCCAATCCAGCTCTCTGCTATGGCCTGGGAAAGCAGTGGAAGATGGCCCAAGTCCTTGGGCCCCTGCACCCACGTGGGAGACCCGGAAGAAGCTCCTGGCTCCTGGCTTCAAATATGCACAGCTCCGGGCATTGCGATCATTTGGGGAGTGAACCAGCGGGTGGGACCTTTCTCTGTTTCTCCCTCTCTATCTATAACTCTACTTCTCAAATAAATAAATAAAAACAAACAAATAAATGAATAAATAAAGGTAGCTGTGGTTATTGAGAATGTGGGGGTTTAGTGTGTGATTCTTGGGCAAAGGCTTAAGAGAGGGAGGAAGAGGGGAGAACGGGGAAGAGGGAGGGGGTGGGAAGAGGGAGGAGGGAGTTTCACATAACTGCACCTAAGGGAGACCTTAACTCAGCAAGAAACCGGAGTGTGGGCTGTGACTGCTGTATGGGCCTGTGTGAACAAAAGTTCCTGGACATGGAGCTGAAAGTTAAGTTTATTTTGGTGCAAAGATTTTGAAATCTGTGTGTGGTTTTCTTTTCCATGAACTTGTTGAAGACCCCTTGTATTTCCCATGGTGCCAAGCAGAACGTCTGAGAGACAGAAGGTCATTGACGGATACTGACGGGGTCAGGGGCTGCCCTGGGGAAGGGGGTACACCCCGGACTCCGCACAGACGGGGAGTGGTGCCTGGGGAACCCTGGACACAAGACACCTGCCATTCTGTGCCTTCCTTTTCTGTGACCCCAGAGGACCTGGTCACTCTCTATGGTGAATGGCTTGACGCTTTACCAACGAGGGTGGCACAAATGTGAGAGTGCCTAACTCTCGTGAGAGCGACAGTAAAGCTCATGCCAAGCCCATGGTGTCCCCTGAGCCAGGGAGTTACAGTCCCAAGGGAGAGGGAGGAAGAAGGAGGTGTCTTCCTCCCTGCGGCGCCGGGAAAGCCACCCCGCAGGCCCACTGCGAGGGGAGGGCCAGCAGCTGGGAGAAGCCCAGCTCTGTACCCTCTGCTCATTGGCCGCACGGCAGCGGGAAGGAAGGGCTGTTTGTTTTCCTCCCAGAGCAGGAATTCTCAGAAAATCGATTTGCCTTCATTGACAATGCACACTAAGTGATTGAAAGGCCATTAAACCCATTAATGGGGTGCTCTTTAAATAAAACGAGTCCCTAAAAGGGATCTTAGACTTGGCAAAGTCAGAGCGCTGACAGCATGCTGGGCCTGCCCAGGGACCAGCAAGTGCCAGAAGGAATACCAGCGGGCAGGAGGGCTACAGAGTGAGGGGCCGGAAGCCACGAGTACCGCGGTACATAAAGGACAAATGTGGCCAGACACGTCTAACGGCTTCGATTTTGTTTTTGACGGGATTTACAAAACCTGTAGACGGAGGAAACTTTGCAACTTGATTTCAATTAAACATTTGGCACTGCATCCCTGCAAATGTTATGCACAACATTAATTCAGATTGTCTTGGATGGAAGTCTGGTCACGTGGGCTGAAAACTGGCGGGCGTTCCCTGCTGAGCAGAGTGGGAGGAAGGCGGCCTCCCACCCAGCCCTGGCGGTGAGGATTCCTCCTGATCCCGTCCCACACTGGGGTCCTCACTCTCTGAGTCCCCCAGTGATGAAAATAGCAATCACAGGAACAGCTTACATGACGTCATCGCAGGCTGCCTTCCCGACCCCTTATCTCACTGAGACCCTTTGTTCTTTCGGCCCCTGATGTGAGGGGTCTTCAAACATTTCATGGAAAAATGGAATACAAGGTAAGTTCAAGGGTGGATGTTGGGCACAGTGGCTCAGACACTTCTTGGGACGACTGCATCTCATATTGGAGGGCCTGGGTTCGAGTCCCAGCTTCCTAAGGCACACCCTAGAACAACAAATGATGGCTCCAGTACTAGGGCCCCTGCCACCTCCATGGGAGACCTGGGTTGATTTCCAGGTTCCTGGCTTTGGTCTGGGCCAACCCTGGCTTTCTCAGGGGAAAGTGAACCAGTAGATCGAAGATCTTTCACTCTCTCTCTCTATGCCTGTCAAATAAAGTAAATAAATAAAAAATTTTTAAAAGATGGGGCCGGCGCCATGGCTTAACAGGCCAATCCTCCACCTTGCGGTGCCAGCACACCGGGTTCTAGTCCCGGTTGGGGCGCCGGATTCTATCCCGGTTGCCCCTCTTCCAGGCCAGCTCTCTGCACCCGCATGGGAGACCGGGAGAAGCGCCTGGCTCCTGGCTTCGCATCAGCACGATGTGCCGGCCGCAGCAGCCATTGGAGGGTGAACCAACGGCAAAAAGGAAGACCTTTCTCTCTGTCTCTCTCTCACTATCCACTCTGCCTGTCAAAAAAAAAAAAAAAAATTAAAAGATGAGTTAATTTTAGTGCAAAACATGTTGAAATCCATGCACCATTTCTCCAGGAACTTCTGGAAAACCCCATATTTCCCCTTCTCCTCCTGTCTTTCCTCTCCAGCATCTCCTCAGTTGGGCCGAGCTGCTCAGTGGGGCTGATGAAGTTAAGGGTCGAGGACACAGGGCCCAGAGCAAGTGTTGGGAGAAGCAGGAAGCCACAGGGGTGTCCCTCCCAGGCTAGGCCAGCTGCTCTCCAGTGCCTTGTGGTCCCAGGGCACTGGACCTTGCCTCCGCCCACCTAGCCAGGTCCTGCCTGTGCCTTCCACACCCCAGAGTGGCAGGTGCCTGGGGAGACCTCACTGAGACCCAAGCCCCCAGAGTGAGTCTGAGGCCGAGCAGCCAGGCCCAGATGCCCCATTTGAGCAACAGTGGGGACCCCCTGTGCATGTACAGCACTTGTGAGAGTGAGGATGATACGTCAGCTGCACCTGTTCTGTCCCGTCTTCCTGGACAAGCGGACAGTCAGCAAGTGAGCTGAGTCATAGGAGAGTTATTTCTGGCACCTCTAAACTGTGGAGGCACAGAGTCCAGGGCTTCCTCACAGAAATGCTTAGAAAATACGGATCGGGAAACTGAGGCACTGAGAGTTAAGGGCGAGGAGCCAGAGGGGACTCAGGCTGGAGAGCCGCCCCCCCCTGCTGAGATTCTGCCCGTCTTGAAAGGCAGGGGGAACCTTCTGGTTCGACTCCAAGTTGCCTGTTTCTTCTACAGGAAGGGGTGCTTGGTGACTGTGCCGAGCGTGAAGAAAGTTCTGGAAATACATAGCCCTTCTCAGGAAGGTACTCATATTCACAAAGCTCTGTTTCTTTTAATGATATCAGCATTCAAAACTCACCTCATTCATTCTTTCATTTATCCTTTGTTTATTCAATGAACGTGCACTGGGAGCCACACCGTCTCAGCTCGCCAAGGACTGGGGGTAGAAGAAAAGATAGGAGAAAAAATCTATGCCCTTGCCTTAGGTGAAGTTTGTATAAAATGCACTCACCATTTTAAAAAGGTCCATTTGATCTGATAACAATTAAAAGAAAAAACCGATTCCTTGAAAGACTCTAGAAGAATGTGAATCGACAAACAAGGATTCTGCTCACAAAATGCATGTATGACACAAGCAATATCCAGAATACAGGAAGAACTCTTATAATCCAATAATAAGAAAAACTCAGTTTTTAAATGGACAAAAATATGAACAGTAGCTTTACAAAAGAAAATACCTAAGTGGCCAAAAAGCACACGAAAAGATGTTCAACATCGCTCACTGTCAAACAAATGGTAATGAACATCACAATGAGCTAGTGCTATATTCTCAGCTTACCCTTGACAGTGGCTGAATCTTGGAGACCGACAACACCAAGTGCTGGTGAGACCGTGGAGCAACCAGAACTCTCAGCGTTGTTGATAGGGGTGCGAAAGGGCCCAATTGCTTTGGGAAACAGTTTGGCAATTTCTTGCAAAGTTAAACACACTCTTAGCTTATTACTCAACCATTCCGCTGTGGTTCTTGCTAGTTAACCAAGATAAATAGAAACACATAGCCACACAAGAATTTGCATGAGTGTCCCTAGTAACTTTATTTGTAATAGTTACAAAGTGGAAACAACCCAGATGGACAGCTATCAAGTTGGAGGCATGAGTTGAAGGATATCCACACAACGCAGTACTGGTCCACCCCGAAAGGACAGAGCTAGTGATTTGTGAAACAAACACACTGAGTGACAGAAGCCACATACCAGAGGCTACCTGATGCAGGCTTTCATGGATGTGGATTCGTAGAAAAGGCAAAATGAATCTACAGAGGCAGAAAGTGGAGCAGTGGTTCCCAGAGGTTGGGAGTGGGAATGCCGATTGCAAACGTAAGGAGAACCTCTTGGTGATGGTTTAGCTACATGACAGGAGTTCACAATGGTCAAAACTGATGGACCTGTGTGCTTACCATGGAGGCATTTTGAGCGTAATTAGACCCCCGTAAAATCGATTCAAAAAGAGAAATTAAGCGGAGGCACTGCAGTGTGGCAGGCTAAACCTCCACTTGGCAATGCTTTTAGACACATACAGGAGAGCTGTTCTGAGTCCTGGCTGTTTTGATTCCTGTCCAGCTTCCTGCTGTTGCATCCTGGGAAGAGGTAGGTGATGGCCCAAGTGCTTGGGTCCCTGCTCCCGACATGGGAGACCTGGATGGAGGTCCAGATTCCTGCTTTCAGCTTGGATCAGCTCTGGCTATTGTGGGCATTTGGGTAATAAATCAGCCAATGGGAGAGCTCTTGCTCTCTCTCTCTTTCAAGTGAATGAAAATAAATAAAACTTCAACATTTTAAAAAACAAACATCAAACAAGCAAAAAGTAATAAAACCTAAAAATACCATTTGATTTTTATCAGGGGTTCAAGATGCATGGGCTAATTCCTAAAGCAAATGTTCTCATGAAATAAGACAGAAAAGTGTTACCAATAAGAAAAAGTCCACATCTTGACCGTGTTCTCCCTGCGAGCCCTGGCTTTGGGAAGCAAGGATACATCCGTCACCCGAGCACGGAGGGTGATGGGGATGGGAGCTCCATCCAGTCTTTGAGGGGATCGCTGCTTTCCTACTGATGCAGCAGGGGTTTTCCTGCCCAGATGCCCGGGAGACATTGGCCGTTTTTCTTCTTAATCCCACAGCTGCATAAATCCTGGGTTCTCAGCTGCCCTCTCCTTCTCAGGGGTTCCAGGAGGTCCAGAACACAGATCACACTGGCCTTTACCTAGAACAGGAGAGGAGAAAGGAATCCCCACAGGGACTTAACAAAAACGTCTGCTGAAGAGTCAACCTATTTTATTGTCTGGCGAAACAGCGAAGAGTTTATAAGCAAACAGACTATTTTTTTTCTTTGAGCTTTATATTTCATTGACAAATAGTGTGTATTTTATAACGCAGGCTGCTGACATCTGTTATAAACAAGGCTCTGAAATGGTATTTGGACAAAGGGCTAGAAGAAAGTGCCTTCGTGCTGTGGGAGGGGTGTCTGTGACTCACATGGAAAAGAAAAACTGTGTGCTCCGAGGGCTCCCTGGAGGAGGAGTCCACAGGGGCTGAAAGGGAAGGAATTAACAGTGAAATCCAACCGTGTGGACTTTTAGGAACCTGAAAGTTGGCAGAGGTGAATTTTTGGTTCTGGTTTTCAAAGAGAATGGTCTCTTCCGTGACCCACATGTGAAGGGACAGAGAGGCAAACAACAAACCCTGTGTCCCCGTCCCCTGATGTCCTAGGCTGTGAAGCAGCAGGGGGCTGATGCTGCACAGTGGAGTAGGCTGCTGCCTGGGACCCTGGCGCCCGTATCAGAGCAGTGGTTTGGTTCGAGTCCCAGCTGCTCCGTCCAGTCCAGCTCCCTGCTAGTGTGCCTGGGAAAGCAGTGGAAGATGGCCCATGTGCTTGGCCCCCATACACACACGGGAGACCCGGATGGAGTTCCAGACTTCTGGCTTAGACGTAGCCCAGCCCAGCCCTTGAGGCTCTCTGGGGGAATGAACCAGCTGATGGCAGGTGTGCTCTCTCTCGGTGCCACCCTGCCCTTCAAATAAATAAATCTTAAAAACAAATAGTGAAGCAAGAGATGTGATTCTTTCTTTGTCAGTTCCCTGAGCACAGGAGCCCCCACCCCCTACCTGGGCTCCCGTGTGGACACCAGGGTATGTTCACTGGTGCTATACACTCTTCTCAGGGGACCCTCAGGGTCCCACAGCAGGCAGCCGTTACCCCTGCAGATGGTGCATGGCCTGTGGGATGGCCCCAGTGCCCCGGCATGACTGGTTATGAACGGGGGTGGGAGCGTCTGCCTGTGTGTGGTGGTGGTGGGGTGCTTGCAGGGGAGTGCTGCTCCTAGCCAGAGATCCCCAGGAGAACAAGGGGGCTCTTGGGTGGAATCATGAGTAAGGGGAGCTCCCCGGCACTCAAGGTCACTTTCTAGGCTCACTGCCTGGGCGAGCAAGGCTTCTCTCTGTGAAAGTTTTCTTCAAAACAAAGGCGATTTCCAAAGCTCTGTCCTTGGTGCTCGCCTCTGTTCTTAGTGCTTGGCAGTATCTTCCACCCCATGGCCTCATTCCGCATCTCGGTCCTTCCCGGGTCTGCTCTGGCCTGGCCTTGAGCCTGGGAAGGGGAATCCAACCCAGGCAGGGCCCTCTGGTCACGCATAGTCAATGCAGGAGCCGCCTACGAGCCTTGATTGGGTGGGGAGCGGAATACAGGGGTGTGTGCAGGGTGTAGGGCGCGGCAGGACGAGGGCAGGGTCCTGGGGTCAGGGCTGTGTTTGCAGAGTGTGGATGATCTTGGGACACGAACAGGGAGTTGCCCAGAGAGTAAGGAGCTGGCGGAAGAAGTGCACTCTGGGTAGAAGCATTATTGTAAAGGAAGGCATCACAAGCATCTGGACTTGGATTCTAATATTAATAAGGATAATTACTTATGGCCGGCGCCGCGGCTCAATAGGCTAGTCCTCCGCCTGCAGCGCCGGCACACCGGGTTCTAGTCCTGGTTGGGGCACCAGATTCTGTCCCAGTTGCTCCTCTTCCAGGCCAGCTCTCTGCTATGGCCTGGGAGTGCAGTGGAGGATGGCCCAAGTGCTTGGGCCCTGCACTCTCATGGGAGACCAGGAGAAGCACCTGGCTCCTGGCTTCGGATCAGCGTGGTGCGCTGGCCACAGTGCACTGGCTGCAGCAGCCATTGGAGGGTGAACCAACGGCAAAGGAAGACCTTTCTCTCTGTCTCTCTCACTGTCCACTCTGCCTGTCAAAAAAAAAAAAAAAAAAAAAAGAAGAAGAAGAAGAAGAAGAAGAAGAAGAAGAATTACTTATAATAATATTAAGCAAACCCCCATGTTACTCTTACCATGTGCAAGGTGCTACCGAAGCTTTCCAAGCCCAGGCCAAAGGGTGCTGCTCCCCTGAGACCGTTCCAGAGCCTCCTCCTGGAAGCAGCTCTGCCCTCCTCTGCACTCAAGGCCGGGACGCGTGGTTTTCTCCCTTACCTCGCAGCACAGGGAACACAGGGTGCTAGGTCTCCCCTCTTTAGCCGTAAGCTCTGAGGGTCTGAGTGCAGAATCGAGCTTCGGGGCTCAAGCAGCCAACAGAACACCTTGCACACAGTCGCTACTGAAAAAACTGTGCTCCCTGAATGAGTGAGGGGGCGGATGGAGTGAGTGGTTTCTGCAGGTGCTATACTGTCCTGGCCTGCTGTCACTTTTCCTTCTCAGAACCCGTGGTTGACATTTGGGACTCAAACTCTGTCTGCAGTGCAGGACTTTTGTCAGAGGATAAGACATGGCCACCTTGTCCCACCTCGTCCATTTTTTTTTTTATCTTGGCCAAAGTTAATAAACGCTATGAACCAACCATTTTAGTCACCCTTCACTTCCCTAAATCTCCTTTCTTCCCATAACCCCACTCCAGCACGGGCTTTTCCACAGCTTCCTGTGTTCCTATCTGCTGGCTTCTGGTGCCCCTGACCCCAGGGTGACAGTGCCTTTCTGGAAATCACTTCATCCTGATGGTGAACACCCCGTGTTTCACCCAGAGAAATGCAGAGAATGTTCTGGAAGCTCCTGGTACCCAGTGTCTCTCCGCACCGTAGTTCCTTTAAAGTCCCCGAGTCGCCCACATTGCCCACATGTTCCATCTCTCCACCACCTCTCCCTTGGTGACACATACATTATGTCCACATTTCTAGTCTCATGGTTTTTCCCGGGAAGGTCTACAAATCAGCTTTTTCTTTCCTTTACATTCTGAGTAACACTGGGCTCCTCCCCATCTCCTGTGTCAGGAAAAGCTCTCGGCTCCGTGTCTCACTGTCTGTCTGTCTGTTCAGCTCCATCTCTCCCAGCCTTACAGAAAGTTTCCCTTCACATTCCCTGCAATAATTTAAAAGTCCAAACTTCTACTTTTTTTTAAGACTTATTTTATTTATTTAAAAAGCAGAGTGACAGGGAGAGGGAGAGAGAGACAGACAGAGATCTGTGGTCCACTGGATCACTCCCTAAATGGCTCTACTGATGGGGAATGGGCCAGGCTAAAGCCAGGAGTCAGGAACTCCACCTGGGTCTCCCACACTGGGGGAAGGGACCCAAGCACTTGGGCCATCTTCCACTGCTTTCCCAGGCCATTAGCAGGGAGCTGGACCCATGCTCCTATGGGACGCCAGCATCAGAGGCGGTGGCCCTTAGACTTCATTTCGTGAGCGTATTGACGGAGCACATATCAAGTGCCAAGCCTGAGTGAGTGGCTTGGTGGACGGGAATGTGCTACTGTGAGCCCTGGGAGCAGGCAGGGTGGGGAGGTGCTGAGAAATGTCAGGGCGGAGCCGTCCAGCGCTGAGGCCAGGATGCACCGTGGAGGAGCGAGAGCAGGTCCTCAGGTGCCTGCCGCAGAGGAGCAGATAGAACATTCCAGACACAAGGAGCGGGTGGAGCCCTGGCCTCTGGCCCTTTCGTCTCTCTCTTTCCGGCTCTGTTAACTTGGGCACTTTGCTCACCCGTTGGGGGCCTGTCCCCAGCTGCACCTTAGGCGTCTTCAGAAGAAAGCTGCTGTCACTTCCTCCTGCATGCTTTGCAACTGCTGGAAGCAGGAGACAGGAGGGGAATGGCCCAGGCTGGGTGGGAGGCAGTGTCCACCAGGGGAGGGGAGGAGGGCCCTTTAAATGGAGTGGAAACTTTGTCCTCTGGGTAAAGAGAGCTCCGTTCCTGCCTCCAGATGAAGGCACAGATGATCAATAGTTTTTGGCCTGGGTGTGGGGCTGCCCAGGCCGCTAATAGCTCTGGGGCCATTTCCACCCATGTGTTTCCCCCAAGCTGTGTGTACAGCATTTCCCAGGTCCTTGGCTTCTCTCCCACCATCTGCACAGCCACGGGGTGAGAGGCATGTTCTCTCTCTCTCTATCTCTCTCTCTCTCTCTATCTCTCTCAACATGGCAATGTGTGTTAGGTTGCCTTGGATTAACCAGACAACTATGCATCTTTAGAAGGGAGCTGGATCAAATCTGGGACAGCTGGAACTCGACCTGGCACTCAAATTGCATGCTGGGTTTCAGCAGCTGCCCCTGTGTTTGTGTTTGAAGCAAACTGACTCTGAGGTTAGCTCTCTTTTTATGGGCTTCATTTCTTACACTTGGCCGTGAGGGGTATCTAGAGAGTGAGCAGGACTTGGTTCTCCTGGAATCGGGAGAGGTTGCCATTTGTGGGTGGGAGGAGACGCCAGCCAGGCTGCACAGCAGTGGGTTTGCCTCCCTCGAGTTTAGACCCTTGGTTTGTGAGTCCCACACTAATTGTAGCCAAATTAGAGCAACTGGCTCATTTGATTTTGATGATTTATAGTCATTTTCTGTGTTCTTTAATTTTTTTTTCATGTTGCGGTAGAGGAGGAAGAGAAACCCACCATTTATAGAATGCCCATTATGTTCTGGGCTCTTTATGTGTGTTAGATAATTTAATTCCCACAATATCTTGTGAGGAAAGCATTGTAATCCCTACTTCACAGATGGGAAACCTGGCTGAGAAAAAAGTGTCTTACAATCACAGATGCAGCGTGTGCAAGGTGTGCACTAGCAGGAAGCTGGAATGGAAGCAGAGCAAGCGGAACTCAAACCAAGCACTCTGATATGGGACGTGGGTGCTCCACGTGGCGACTTCACATCTGGGCCAAACACCTGCCCTGACAGTTGTGTCTCTCATTGTATATAAATAGGCGGGCATCTGAGTTACAACACTGTTCTCTCTGAGATGTACTGGTGCGAAACAGCGTCCCTGAAGACAATCATTTTGCAGATAGAGGAAATGATGTTTCTACAGAACTGAGGCCCACATCTGGGCAGGTGTACTTTTTAAGGTGAATGCTACCTTCAGACTGAGTGGCCAGGTGGTCTTTCTGGGCCATACCCTGTGTCGTTCATTATGGGCATTAAAAAATAGTCAACTAGCTCATGGACACTGACAGTTTCTTCCTTAGAAGCCCAGGAAGTTAAGACATTTCTTCCACTGAGCCAACTGTGTGTGCTGATGGTATCTGAATCCTAAGTGTTACTTCTTCCTTCATGGCCTGAATTCTTAGATATCTTTATTTTACTAAGCCAGCAGGCATACCAGTGCCTGGGTTCAAATACATCTTTAAATATGCCACCAAGGAGCTCCGTCATCTGGATTCTAATGGAGGCAGCCCAGTGAATAAGGGGTCTATGGAGTCCCACCAGGCCAGAAACACAATGTGCAGGACTAGATCAATTTCTACAGAAAGCGAACAATAAGCCTGGGATGGAACCAAAATCTCAGGAGTGTGCACCTTGAAAAGAACATTATTTTGACCACTGCTTTGATTTATTTTAGCCTCAATATTTAAATTAGATCAAATGCTAATTATTATTAAAAGAGAGATATTAGATTTTATTTCATCAAAAGCATTCAAGGGAAGGAGGGCCTGGGTTTACAAAGGTTAAAAAATACTACATTTAAAAACACAATTGGGGGTAAACTCAATTGCCTTCAAGACCAGATAGGAAGTCAGTCATATGGCAGGATTGGAAGGCACAGTATCAAGCTGAGGAAGAGAGATTGGCCATATTCTCTTATCATAAGCAGATGAGACTAGACGAAAATAATAAAAATAAGGGCAAAATATACTTGGACATTATAAGATGTGCTTTTGAACAACCTGCTAGTAAAAAAAGAAACAAAATTAAAAGGTAAATTGTATCTAGGAAGCAAGGGAAAGTAGAGCAGATATGAATCCATAGGACAGGGTGAAAGCTGCACTCACAGGGAAAAGTGTAGCCTTGAATGCTTGTATCCAGGGTCGGCAAACTTTTCCTGTAAGGTTCGAGAGCTTTGGGGGTCATATGGTCTCTAATGAAGAGTCTTTTTGTTTGGTTTGATTTACAACCATTTAAAAATGGAAAAATCATTCTTAGCTCTCAGATTGTATACAAACAACTGGTTTGCTATGGTTCTGTTTTGGCTTGTGTGTAATATTTTGCCAATCCCTGCTTCTGTTATTAAAAATGGTCAACTAAAAAAATAATCTAAATACTATTCTTAAGAAATTATACAACCATGACAACACCACACATACAAACACACACAAAAATAAAATTATAGGGGCGGCGCCAGCACTGTGGCACAGTGGGTTAAAGCCCTGGCCTGAAGCGCCAGCATCCCATATAGGCGCCGGTTCTAGTCCTGGTTGCTCCACTTCCGATCCAGCTCTCTGCTATGGCCTGGGATAGCAGTGGAGGATGGCCCAAGTCCTTGGGCCCCTGCACCCACGTGGGAGACCCGGAAGAAGCTCCTGGCTCCTGGCTTCGGATCGGCGCAGCTCTGGCAGTTGCAGCCATCTGGGGAGTGAACCAACGGATGGAGGGCCTCTCTCTCTCTCTCTCTCTCTGCCTCTCCTCTCTCTGTGTAACTCTGACTTTCAAATAAATAAAATAAATCTTAAAAAAAAATTATAGGGGCCAGTACTGTGGTTAATCCTCTGCCTGCAGTGCCAGCATCCCATATGGGCGCAGGTTTGAGTCCCGGTTGCTCCACTTCTGATCCAGCTCTCTGCTGATGGCCCAGGAAGGTAGTAGAAGATGGCCCAAGTCCTTGGGCCCCTGTACCCATGTGGGAGATCTGGAAGAAGCTCCTGGCTCCTGATCGGTCCAGCTCCTGCCGTCGCCACCATTTGGGGAGTGAACCAGCGGATGGAAGATCTTTCTCTCTGTCTCTCCCTCTCACTGTCTATAACTCTACCTGTCAAATAAATAAAATAAAAATATTTACAAAAATGAAATGATAAAAGGAAGTTAATAAAGTCAAAAGTTGAGATAAATGGATAGAAAACAAAACGAATGAATGAATCCAAAAGTTGGCCATCAAGAACAAAAAATAGAGAAACCCTTTGATGTTCGACTAAGAATAAGGAGCGAGTGAAAGTACACAAGATTGATAACGAGAAAAGAGGTATAACTATGGATGCAGGAAAGAAAAAAATGTAAGAGAATGCTACATCCAGGTCTCTGGCAATAAATTTGAAATCTAAGACAAACTATTTCTGAGAAAACATTGCCAAAATTGATCCAAGAAGAAATGAAAACCTGAGGAGGCCAATTACTGTAAGAGAAAATTGACAAAAGATTTCCCACTGAATAAGGCACCGGAATCACATGGGCTCATAGGTTTGCATACTCTTAAAAAAAAAAAAAACAGATAATCCCACTAGTTTCCAAAAAAAAAAAAAAATCCAGAAAAGACAATAGAAAAGGACAATAGAAGGCAATAGAAAAGGACAAAAAGTTCTATGAATTTATTTTCTTACAAAGCAAAGTGCTGGGGCGCAGGTGATGTCCGGGGGAGAGGCTGGGGATTCGTCTGTCCTTCCTGACTCAGCCTGGACTGTACAGTTAAATGATCTTATGTGGGAATTTCCACAGAACTGCTCTGTGATGTCTCCTGGATTTCCGAGCAATTGATTTGTGAAAATTCCCATATTCAGTAAAATTGCTCTGGTGGACATTCATTCAGCAGCCATATGAAAATCGTCCAGATGAAGCTCCCAGGCCCAGCTGTAGCTTTGCATCCGTCATCACAGCTATGGGTGTGGCAGGTGCATCAGAGCAGCCCAAGGTTACAGAAGGTCGTGAGCTCCTGGATGCATCCCAGGGGGCCCATGCGGAGAAAGTCCTCTTCCTCGTCTCGGAAGACGGCAGATTTCGAGCTGAACAGACATCTTCTATCCCATGGAGCTAACTGCGACCTCAGGGCTTTTTGTTCCTAATTCAGCAAAACACAAACGCACCTGGACAACCTTCGCAAGGGGGCCATGCTTCCCAGCCCTGCCTGACCCCTACCTGCCGCAAGTCCGTCACAGCAACCCCTGCAGCTGGAACGAGGGGTGAAGATTCAGGCAGCACAGAGGGGAGCTGCCACTGCACTGAGTAAATCGGCATTAGTATATAAAAGGGAGCCAGGGCCTCACCACCCTCGTTTTTATGATGAAGTAAAATAAAATGGAAGGGAAGAGTGAGAGAAATGATTGCTTAGTAAACGGCCTCAAACTTAGCACGTGTTTATCTAAGCGTCTCCACAAACATAACCCTGGGTGTCCGTTAAATCAGCAGGCATGGCAGTTGGCACTTCTGGTTACAGACCGTTTTACGGTCATACATCATTCATCGCCATAAACGCCGGTTGCCCTCTGTCCCTCCACCAATCTGGATCTGGGCAAGAGCAAGCAGAGCCGGGGTCTGGCCATTTTCTTCGGATGTCTCTCAATTTCCACCGCCTGGGTCAGCAGGGTGTCACAGAAAATTAACTTCCCTGGCTTACAAAGAGCGCCTTCCCTTCCCCCTCCCCACCAAGGAGCAATACAGGGTTTTAGGCTAAGATTTTCCCCATCACAAGCTACACCTTAGGATGCACGTGGAGGTGCAGAACCCAGTGTGACAGCTGCAGCTCTGAACCATTCGACCAAAGAGATGTGGGGAAGGTGCTGCTAGCCCACGCCTCGGCAACAGACTCCCAGGGCCCACCCGGAGCAGCGTCTGGAACCTCCTAGCAGCTGACCTTGGTCTGTCCCTCCTCACTCCTGCGAGTTTACATTTTTTCACTCTTCACCTGCTTACCATCACCTTGCCATTGAAACGGAGATGTTGCTGAGGCCCGATGATCACCTCCGTTGGGCTTTGCAAACCACGTGTCTTGGGGTTCCTCCCAGATGTCTTCGCCTCTGGGATAGTATTTGGCCTGTGGGCTGCCCTTTATTCTTCCTTGACTCCTCCTTAATGCACTTCTTCGTTATGGCTAAGGCTCGATGGCAGTTGTCACAGCCTGTGGGTGCCAGGGCGGTCCCATCTGGTCCCCACTCCATCTCTGCTCGGACCTCTCGCACGTCTCCCAACCTCTCCAGTCATAACAGGCCAGGATCAATTTTCCAGTGGCAGCTTGGAAATAATAGTACAAAATGTATATTAATACAGAAATATATTGTGAGACTGTCCTTAAACAAACAAATGAGCCACTTTAAAATATTACTGCTATAAATGACCATGACAGTAGCACAGCACATATAATAAAAAATAACTGCTGAAGAGAAGCTTCTGAATTACTATAGTAATAAACCAGATGTGATTATTATCATTTAACACGGTCATTGAATACCATGAATCCCTGAAGCCATTAAAATATTTATGATTAAACATTTGCTATTCCTTATAACAGAACATATAGTTGGGTACTAAAAAACTGTTAAAGTATTATTTCAGCTAATATATGCCAGTTCTTTAATAGAGGTCAGCCAGCATTGCTTGAATCCCTCAAAAGAGAGGTGAGCAGCTGTTTCTCCATATCCTGACATAGTTTAGAACGTTTATGTCAGTATTCTACACTCTCATGGTACTGGGTAGGGTGTACTGATGACGGTACTACGGTCAAAGTATGGTTCCATTCCGCATGTTCATGGACGGGTGAGGGCTTGGGAGCTGTTCTAGAAAGCAAGCAGGTGTAGCAGGCACTTTCGGAGTCTGCCCATGCGTCCCTGCTCCTTCTTGAGCGCCCGAGCAGCTACACCAGTCAGCCAAGGAGTTCATGTCCCTGGAAGCAGCCCCCCCGCCATGGCAATGGGAGCTGGAGAATATCTTGGCCAAATGTGTGGCTGTCTCTTGGTCTCGAAATCTGTCCTTCGGCTGTGCTCTTGGTACCCTGGCTGCTTCTCTGATGATGGTTTTCAGTTAAAATTTTAGTTTGGTTGAATACAAGCTGAAAAAATGTATTAGCAATGTCTTCTCGATTTTAACAAGATGCTTCCACACCAGGGTGAGTCTTCCAGGGTTTCTGTCTCTCTGCTTGCTCTCTGTTTCTTGGCAGTTCTGGCTTCATCAGTGGGTGGGAGTGGTTGCCAAGGAGGAGACTCCTCCACCCATCGCACACTGCATCCGGGTACAGCCCAGTGTTGTCCTACTCGGTGTCAGGAAGAAGCGCCGAGGGAGAATCCTTCAACACAGTCAAACTGGTGCTGTTGGAAGATTTTAAGCCTTGATGCTATTTTGGCCATCAAATTTGGAACTGGCGCTTTCTTTTCGAATGGACACCAACAGGAATCACTTTTCCTTATCCCTTTAGAGCCAAATGATGTTTTTGGAAAAATAAGCCACTTGATTCGTTTGAACTCCACTATGGCTGGAAAATAAGCAGCCAGTGTGGAGGTGTGGATTTGAGTTACAGACACGTTCTTCCTGCTGGTGCGGTGCAGAAAGTACACACCACAGAACTTCGGCCCTAACTGGCCAGAGGCCATTTTCTCCTACGTGAATGATAATGGCAATTGTATAAATTGATATGTTGTAGAGGAAGCACAACCATATGGGGAGCAGGTATTTAATAAACACTGACTTATTAAATGATGGATGAGTGGCGGATTTATCCATTCTGAATCTGTTTCCACAATAGCTTGTGACAACTCAGTTCTTGGCATAAGTTGCTACGTATTGGGAACCTCTCTGATTCCCAGCAGGTCCCACTTGATCGTCTCATAATAGGATTTTGGCAGAGTGATGTGTCTCCGTCATGTGGATTCCATACCTTCCTTTACATCTCCAAGTTCTATTTGGATAGGTCCGCCCGATTCTCATTGTGGTCTTGTACTTGTAGCTTTAATAACTAGGCAGTGGTCTGGTATATGTGCAGGAAAACTCTCAGAGCTTCTGAGGGAATTAAAAACATTTTCAAAGACCCCTGCTGGCTCAGTCAACCCTAATGAGCTATTAGGTCATTAAAGACTCTTTGCCATCAATTAGTCATTAGATCAGCAGCCACTCATTAATGAGGGGGGCTTTCCCATTTAAAGGGACAGTACCTCTAGAAAGCAAATGAACACCTGCTGGCATGTCTCAAAGTCTGAAGAGGCACCTCTATGGTCTTTTGAATTTGTCAGTTAATCCAAACTCTTCTGCGAGGGCTCATCGGTGTGGCTGCTTAAACCTTCAGGGAAACTTGACTTAGTAGGAATTGTCAATGGAAGACTGTGGCGCCGTGGGAAACTGACTCAGGCTCTCTTGTCCATGAACCTGTGGAGTCTCACTGTCTGGACCGGAATTTCTGTGACTTCCTAGAGGCTCATGTTCTCATGCCTCCCGTCTCATGTTCCTGCTGACCTCTGGATTCTTCTGGAACTCCCAAGGCCACTCTCTCTCCTTTGCCACATGGTCACCAAGACATTGCCTATTTCCTTGAGGGCCTCCAATCATGATCCGTCTGATGTGTAGCATGTGTTACCTTGCAATCTAGACTGTCAAATACATAACCGCTAACAATTGAGATTGGACATCACCTTTCATAACGGTTCCTCTATCATGCCCACCCCGAGAAAAACCTCTCCGTCAGCTCGCCTCGCAAACAGCTCCGTCCAATGGCTAGGTGCTCTGGCGCTTGATAACAAAACAGTCCTCCCTTACCTCTGCTTCTCACTGCTCCCCAAACAGGGTTATTATGCAGAACAAATTACCTCCTTCTTGTTGGATCCCAGCTGAAAGCTGTCCAAATGGTCCGTCTAAGGACCTGCCGAAGTGGAGGCATTTCTCTCCCCAGGGGGCGTTCTGCCACAGCTCAACCAACAGACTGCTTGCCCCAGAGAATTTTAACATTTATGCAAGCATGCAAGCCGAAGGTGCATTAACACTTGATGGTCTTGCTGTTTTCAGGAGTTGGAGTGGGGAACTCCTTTGCCCATGTTAGTGGACACGGGGATCTGTTTGCCTTAGGTGGTGTCGAATGATCCGACTCCAGTGGGAGGTGCTCAGAGGGAAGCTGGATTTACTTGCGACAAGTGAAGGAGACGGGGAAGGTAGAGTTCCCTCCCCGAAGCTGTCTGCCAGGACTCTTATAAGAAGCATTAGGGAAGAGTCTAGGCTGTAGGAAACGGGGTGCAGGAGGTTCTTCCTGCTCAAGCAGCCCACACCTCCCTACAGCGAGTGTTCCAAACTTGGGCTTGCACTGGCCTCTCACAGGTTTTCTTGGCTGGCTGGTGGTCTGGGCCCTCCGAGGACAACGTTGTGGGAAGAGCTTTCCAGAACATGCTCTGAAAAACCGTCTCAAGCCAGTAAACCGCGTCGGATTCTCTGCCCCTCTTCCTGTGCGTCCTCGCGCCTAGAGCCCTTGGTTGCACTCACACCACGTTGAACAAGGCACTGCACTTCCTGGAGTGAGCCGTGGTCCCCTAAGGGGGTGCCAATGTCTCTTTCTATGAGAACGCCTTTCTCAAGACACAGAGAGCAAATACAATTCCAGAGGCAGGTGCTGGTTAAGCCTCTGCTTACAACACTGGCATCTAATACCATAGCACTTGTTCAAGTCCCGGCTGCTCCGCTTCCAATCCTTGGAGCTAATGTGTCTGGGAGGGCAGCGGAAGATGCCCCAAGGGCCTGGGGCCCTGCCACCCCTGTGGGAGACTTGGATGGAGTTCCTGGCTCCTGGTTTTGACCTAGCTGTTGAATCCAATCAAGGAGTGAAGTAATAGCTAGAAGATCTTATTTTCTCTTTCTGTTGTTCTGCCTTTCAAATAAATAAATCTTTCTAAGATTGTAAATAAAACTTTATCCTATACCTTAAGCAGTATAGTACCCAATGCATGAATCTTCATTTTAGACATGCTGCTTACTTGTAATTAGCACGTAAGAATGCTTTGGGAGAGGCATTCTTCTGGATGCCCAGATTCAGTGGGGGAAGATGAGGGCTCTTTTGGAGCGGGGAGACCTGAGTTTGATTTATTTCTGCCCTAAAGAAGCTGGTGCTTGATTAAAAACTCAGTTGTTTGTGATTTCCTGAGATTCTCTATTAATTTTAGCTCATTTGTCTTCAAATTTACTTTCATGTTCTACAGACAACATTATTGCTTAGTTCTCTTCATCAACAAGAATTAGAACCACAGGGTAAAGCTCACGTCTTCTTGCAGGTGAAATGTGACAATTCTGTAATATTAATTTCTTTAGGAATCATGGGATCATACTTAGCAATAATGATCACAGTCGCTTTGCTGATTTTTCTTTTGTTTTGTTTATTGATTTTGCCTCAGAAGCCTTTTATCTAAGGAATGCACACCTCGTACATTTCATAATGACAACTTCTACAGTTTTTGTGCCATCAGCAATGCAAAGTCCTAGTTGCACATCATCTCACTTGGGCTCCCAGGGACCCCATGAGGCTGAGATTGTAGGGTCCCCTGGGATACACTTGGGAAACCCATCTCCTGTCACTCATTGCCACCTGCTTTGGGAAGGCTTCCCTGGCTTCCCCCACTACCACACCTGTCACACTTCATGTAAATGCTTGTCTGTCTGTCTGTCCCACTAGCGCTGTGCAAACAGGAACCATGTCTATGTCGATACCTTTTACTTGCTCAGTGTCTGACATGCAGTAGGTGCCTGACAAGTGCTAACAGACTGATTGGACCAAGGAGTCAGTCTAGAAAGGACTAACAGACTCAGCCAAGTCCATGGCTGCTGGACTCTGGCCTTTGAATGTCCTGCCTACCCTCCCCACCCCAGCTCCCCAACAAAGACACTACCTCCACTGAGACGCTAATGTCCTTCCTGCCTTGCGGCAGTGAGCTGTAACCAGACCCTTGTGGAAACCCAAGCCCAGAGGCGAAGGAGCTCTTGTCTGTGGGGCCAGGCAGATTCCTCCACACTCTGTGCCAGGTAGCGTGGAAAGTGAGGGGGGAGAGAAAATATGAGGTGGCCGCCCAGGGTTGGCGCCCAGCTGCTGGGGTAAGGTAGCCCTGGCCAGGCCTCCCCCGAGGCAGGAGAGCAGCCTCAGGCTCTCGGAGCCCGGCCTTGAGGAAGTCTTCCCGTCCAAACGCAGAGAGATGCGGCGGCGAGCTGAGATGCTGTAGAATTGAGGACGCTGGGGGTTGTGCAGAATTTCTTTTCTTAAATGAAAAGCCCAAATAAAATAAATAAATGAAAACATAAATCACAGTGTCTTCTCCAGGCTCCTGGCTGGAGGAAAACAAATTAGAAAGGGCTTGAATGAAAGGAGTATTGAAGATGCTTGACTTGAATTAAGTGGTTCTATATTTTAAAAGCACTTTGTTGGGTCCTGTAAAAATAGCAAATAAAAAGGTAGTAATATCCCCAGGCTCCGCAAGGCCAATGCCAGTAATAAAGTAAGCTTGGGATGGGGGCAGATTTTAAGAGTATAAACTTCAGTAGGAGAGAAAGGGAAACCGTTTGGCTCAGAAACACTTTCATTTCTGTCTTAATAATTAATGATGAGATGCTACGTTTTCAAATAGATATTGTGTGTCTTTCTACTTCTGCCCTCTTTCCTCTTAAAATGTCCTCCAATGAAATTTTAAAGACATAACTTGAAATTTTCTTCCCTTTTGACAGGCAACCTAAAGGAGCTATGTCAGGGCTATCAACCAGTTGTCATCTGGGATCCATTTTACAATCTCTTTATTCATAGTTTGAGCAAAATTTCACAATGACAACTATAGCCCTCGTCCATGACAGGAGTCAAAATCGGCTTTGCAATTCCTTTTTGGCCTGCAGTTTTATTAATTTAAAAATAAACATTAGCTGGTGAGTTTAGGTATTTTTATAAGTCGATAGAGGCTTTGGCGATGATTCTTAGGAGAAGAGTTAAAAAGAAAATCACACTGGAAAAGTTACCAGGAAAGAGCGAAATGAACTTTCTCCTCATTAAGCAATGTTTAGGTCTTTTTGTTTGTCAATGGCAGGTGGGTTGTGCAATTCCAGTGTAATTTCAGAAAGCCATCTTCTGAATGTAATAAACATGTCTGCAATAATAGGATTCAGAAAATAGCAAAATGCATTCCAGACGCCCTTTGATTGTGCATACAGAACAGAGAATTTAGCTGTAATTGGCTGTAACACAGTTATGGACAGCAAATGACACACTGTGGAGTTGGGCGATATGGCAGCTCTGATTAGGGATGGTACATTTCGGCCAAACAGCAGAAATGAAATGGTGGCACGGATG
The DNA here is from genome assembly GCF_033115175.1 of Lepus europaeus. Classification (NCBI taxonomy): domain Eukaryota; kingdom Metazoa; phylum Chordata; class Mammalia; order Lagomorpha; family Leporidae; genus Lepus; species Lepus europaeus. The sequence goes on from NC_084846.1 coordinate 30,246,669, forward strand.
GCGTGGTACAGTACCTTCCTCCCCTCCCCTCCCCTCTCCCTCTCCCTCCCTCCTTCCTGCTTGCCCTCTTTCCTGCCTCCCCCCCCATACCTGCCTCCCTCTCTTCCCTCCTTCTTTCCTTCCTTCCTCCCTCCGTCCCTCCCTCCTCCTTTTTTTAATCTTCCCTCCCTCCTCTTCTCCTTTTCTTTTTTTTACTTGAAGTATCATACACCAGACTGGAGAACTTATTCAATTATTATGCAACTAATCAATTGTCAGCCAAGAAGACATTCTCTTCAGAGGCCAACAATTGCATGGAAAGGAGAAGTAAGAGCCCACGGAGAATTGGCTTTGGGAGAACTAGATGTAATTTGAATCAAGAATTATAATAGGAAATAAACCATTACAATAAACAAGGAAACATGTACACAATTACTTTCACGGTGTAATTTTAGTCACTCTAGTTGAGAAAATAAAGAGATAATACTGACCGCAGCACCTGGGTATTTAATGCAAACTGTAAAATCTATTATATTAAACAAAGTCAAAAGCAATGTGAAAGATCTTGAATCTATTCAAGGCATGCACCTCATTACAGACTTAGCAAATTAAAACACAAATAGGATTAGAAAAGAATAATGTAACAATCTCCCACTATGGTCCCTAGAGCATTAAGTCATAAATTGGGTTTGCATTAAATTGTGCCTGCAGTATTGAATTCAGGGAAAGAGCTGTGGGCTGCAGATAAACCATGCTGGGCTGCTCACCAACTTTGGCAAAGCTATGTGTTTTCTGAGACGTGTAGTAAATTTGTTAGAATACAGCAGGTGCACACACACACACAGAGAACTTCATATCTTAATTAAAAAAATGGCCCGTGTCACGCAGACTAAATCCACATGTGAACTGGAGCTGTGTTACCTATTTAAGTGTGAAGCCATTTCACTAAATGCACTGCTTAATGGCACATATTTTTTTAAAAAAAACACAACTTCTCAATGTGGCATTGTAATGAATTTTTTAAAATTTTTGTTTAGTTGTTTGGTTTTCCAAGGGAAGGAACAAAAAAAGCAAACAGCCTTTAAACAAAAGTGGATTTTGAGAATATCTAATGGAATGTTCCATTTCATTCCACATGAAGATCAAATTTTATTCTGGCTGATTGGTAGACAAATACATATGACGGATTTCAAAAAAGCAAATGGATATACTTAACTCAATTTTCTAAATGATGCAGGCTTTGAAAAATGCCCCCACTACAAAGCGTACCCCTTCCATTGCAAGTTTATTCCCTGGGCTCTTTGGGAAAAGGAAGTACCTAAGTTTCTGGGCATCCACTGAGCAGGCTCAGTCCTTAGGGCTGCTGCCCAGGTGCAGACAGTCAGCTGTCAGTCCTTTACTTGTTCAAGGTCCTTTTCAGGCCCAAAACACAGTGAATCTTCTCTTGCTTTTCCTTGGCTTCCCAAGGCTGTTAGGAGAATTTTCTTTAAGTTGACATAAAACGCCTTGCTGACAGTAAGTGCTCAGAGAGGTTTGCCTCCCCGCATTACTGAGGGTTGACCAGTAAGCTCTGCAAGACGCCCTCTTGCTCATGGTTCCCCCTGGGCAGGGGAGCCACTGCGTGATGGTGCACAGGGATCCTCAGGCTTTGGGGTGATGTTTTTCCAGACTTGTTCAGTGCGGGAGGGCCAGGCCTCCTCCCCTCCCTGGAGTCTGGGTTCCCCGGGCTGCCTCTCCCAGGTTTGCAGGCCATGGGTTGCTGCATCACACTTAGCCACAGACAGTCTGTTTAAACCTGCATTCCCTCGTTTTAAAAGCTTATTTGAAAGTCTAAATGGCTCCCATTTTGGCTTTAGTGAAATTAAATATGGGCTCCCACATGCGGCGCCCCTTAAGGATGACGGATCCGCGGGACCCGCTCAAGTTCCCCTGCGCCCACGCCTGGCTCCTGCGAATGGCCGATTCCCTGCCATGTTATTTATGTGGCGGTTTTACTTCTAATTATGGCTCATCACGGCTGTTAGCGCCAAGCAGTAAGAGCTCAAACTGCATTGTGCTGCCATGGAGCTCCAGCCCATAAAACGGGCGATAAAGCTGAGGGATGGAAAGCAAAACAAAGCCAAAAAAACTTTCTCTTTTTTTTTTTTGACAGGCTGAGTAGACAGTGAGAGAGAGAGACAGAAAGGTCTTCCTTTGCCATTGGTTCACCCTCCAATGGCCGCTGCGGCCGGCGCACCGTGCTGATCCGAAGCCAGGAGCCAGGTGCTTCTCCTGGTCTCCCATGCGGGTGCAGGGCCCAAGTACTTGGGCCATCCTCCACTGCCTTCCTAGGCCATAGCAGAGAGCTGGACTGGAAGAGGAGCAACTGGGACAGAATCCGGCGCCCCGACCGGGACTTGAATCCGGTGTGCCGGCACCGCAAGGCAGAGGATTAGCCTATTGAGCTGCGGTGCTGGCCAAAAAAACTTTCAGTGTCAAGCTCACATCTACCTCTGCCATCCCAGTCTGGGAGCTCCCAGCTGGGCATCGCACAGGGACCACCCAAGGCCTGGAGACCTCTGACTGTAGCTCGTCTTCCCCTTTAAGTAATTATTTATTGTAGACAAAACCACCCCAGACCCGCATATAATTCCCAAGTGCAGCGTAATCAGAAGTGGGGTACTGTGTTGTCTAGAAGCTAATGAGGGCCAGTAGATGTGACTTAGCACCAGGATTGGGGTACTGTGTTGTCTAGAAGCTAATGAGGGCCAATAGATGTGACTTAGCACCGGGACTCATGCAAGGTCTTTTGCTGCTCTCGGTTTTGACGGCTGTTTTTTGATGCCAAGAAGAATGCCACTGGTGTGCACGCAAACCAAGAAGATGAATGGCTGGGAGGAGAATGAGTTGTCCATAATCCGATTAAAGCAATAGAGCTGGCTCCTAGCAGAAGCTCGCAGGCCTTAATGATTGGGTTGTTGTTCTTAATATGTCTAATGTCCACTCTTAAAGAAATCAAGAAAAATGTAACAAGGTTCCTGAGGTTGCGCTGTGGCCGCGGGCTGTCGGAGCTTCTGACAGGGAAAGAACTTTCTCGTGGCTGCACCACCCCGTGCAGCCACGGAAGCCGACTCGCCCCAGTGATGTGAGGAGGCCTCTGGGAACTGAACTCTCTCCCAGTGCACTCACTTCTGCCGACTGGGCCGTCAGGGACAAGGCAAGGACAGGCATGGCGCTGTGGAGGTCGTCCGGTGGTGGAAGAGCCACGAGGTGCCACTTTTTCTCTCTAATCAGTTCTTTGGCTTCTGGACAGAATGCTTCTGCATGTCGGTGTGATATATGCGAGTGTTTGGGTCCTGAGTGTGTGACTTAGATGCCCGTGGGTCTTTTGGCCTCTTGAGATATTGGGGAGAAAACTCAGACTCATTGTTAAGCTCAGTACGAGCTGTTTTGGTTGACAGTCCTTCCTTTATCATTGTGTGGGTTCTACGGCTGGATGCACAAGTGTGCATACACACATATACACACCCGTGCAGGTTCACACAACATCACTCGTAAGTAAGTGCTGAGGCAAACTCCAGTGTTAACCAACCCTCGGGAGGTCTCTGAGCACTGTGTGTTGTCTCCAGCACACAGCCATCCTGGAGCTTGCGGATCTCCTACTAAAGGTTAGGATTACCCCCGTGGTACTCCGCCTTTGAAACTCCAAGCTGGACAACTGAATTCCACATGGATAAGCACTGGGTTATAGGTTCCAGTCTCAGGAAATGTCCTCTTACTGTTGAACTCTCACTCTTACTTTAATTCGGCACATATGCATTGAGAGCACACTGCGTGCTGGTGACCCATTCTGCAGATAAGAGAGGTGGAAACGTACAGAACTTCCCCAAGATCACTGACAGGGTGGTAAGTCAGAAGCCCTGCCCCAAGTGATGCAAAATTCATCTAATTTTCAATCCATGCTCTTTCTACCTCCCCGTGTGCCTTAATCAACTGTTAAACCTCCAGGTTGCAAGCAATAGTAAGTATCTCAGGGAGCTCTCTGTCTGTGAAAGAGTTAATGAATCTGAGAGACACAGGAGAAGCTGCACCATGGCAGGTGCAGTGGGCTCCAAAGTACCTCTCATCCATAATAACAATGTACAATCCGTTATGGCTGTTTAAATTCTTTAAGAGGTTTATTTATTTATTTGAAAGAGTTACAGAGAGAGAGGGAGACACACACACACACACACACAGAGAGTGGACCATCTGCTGGTTCACTCCCCAATGGCTACAGCTACCAGGGCTGGGTCAGGCCGAAGCAAGGAGCCAGAAGTTTCATCTGGGTCTCCCACATGGGTGGCAGGGGCCCAAGCACTTGTGCCATCCTCAGCTGCTCTTCCCAGGCACATTAGCAGGGAGCTGGATGCAAAGTGGAACAGCTAGAACATGAACTAGTACCCGTATGGGATGTCGGTACCATAGGCAGTGGCTTTACCTGCTATGTCACAATGCTGGCCCCTGTTTAAATTTTTTGGTTAAAATATTTTTTATATTTATTTATTTATTTATTTATTTGACAGGCAGAGTTAGACTGAGAGAGAGAGAGAGAGAGACAAAGGTCTTCCTTTTCCGTTGGTTCACCCCCCAAATGGCCGCTACGGCTGGCGCACTGCACCGATTTGAAGCCAGGACCCAGGTGCTTCCTCCTGGTCTCCCATGCGGGTGTAGAGCCCAAGGACCTGGGCCATCCTCCACTGCCTTCCCGTGCCAAAGCAGAGAGCTGGACTGGAAGAGGAGCAACCGGGACAGAATCCGGCGCCCCGACCGGGACTAGAACCCAGGGTGCTGGTGCCGCAGGCGGAGGATTAGCCAAGTGAGCCATGGCACCAGCCTAGTTAAAATATTTTAAAGAAAAAAATTAACTTTTGGCTTCCTGGTATGTCTATTTTCTCTTTCTCTCATGGAGCAGCCTTTGGTTTTCGGCAGCTCCCAAGCCCAATAGACTGAGTTTGGATTCCCAGAGACATGGGGAGGACATTGGGGTGGGAAGCAGGGGTGGAGGAGACTCAGAGAGAGAGAGAGAGAGAGAGAGAGAGAGAGAGAGAGAGAGAGGCTGAGTTTTCGTACCTTGTCCTTTTGCTGCTGGCCCGTTTTAGAGCCATGTGGTCACACACTGGCACCTCCTACCTGAGGCCGGGAGCAGGAAATGAAAGGAGATGAGACAAAGCTGCAGCTGTGCTGTTTGTTAGGTCTCTGCTTTAGAAAAAGTTGATAAAGAGGTTGGAACTAAGCTGCTTTCTCTCAGAAAACGCTGGCAGTACTTTTCACGGCAGGTTTTTGGCATCTGTGTATTAACTCAAGTATCTGAACATAATGAGCTGTGCTACGTGGTGGCCAGGAGAGAGCCCAGGGCCGACTGGCACAGCTGCAGTGACCTTGGGCCACTGCGCATCCCAGGGCCCTCGTGTCCTCTCCTGCGCCAGGTGCAGACCAAGCCAGCCAATCCCTGAGACTTTGCAGGGAACAGTAGGAGCAGGGCAGTGTACCTGGTCTGGAGTCAGCCCGGCCGGCCTGAGGCTTAGCTCCGTCTCGCAGTTCACACAGGAGCTGTGTGGCCCAGCCTTAGCTTCTCTGGGAAATGGGGATAAGATGTCTGCCTCAAAGGGTCAGAGAGTGGCTCAGCTTGGCCAAGACGCAGAGAGCTTGTGGAGAGGGTGTTGCACGGGGACTGGTGTGCTGTGTGCTTTGATGGTGCAGGACAGGGCAGAGCAGGGTCCATGAAGAAGGCTGGGCTGGGGGTGGGGCCTAGCCGACCCTTCCCCAGGGATTGAAGAAACAGCAAGCAGCAGATCCCTGGGGACCAAGCTTAACGGGGCTGTGTCCTTGGAGGAAGCCAAAGAACCCTCTGAACCTGTTCCTCCTTGCTGACGGCTTTCGTTACTTCGAAAATGAGAAGGTTGACGGCTTGGACAGTTCCACGTGCTTCTGCCGTGTTCACCTCAAACAGTCCACAACCATTATCTCCCCCCAGGTCTCAGCTGCGGCTGGGCAGCTGTCAGCACCAGGTGAACCTGCTCCGTGTACTCTGCCCTTCCTGCTCTGTCTGTGTCTCCCTTTCTCTAGTGCCCCGTTCTCCGTTCTCAGAGCGGGGCCTGGGAAAACGCCAGGTAAGGGTGCAGTTGAACTGAGGGCTGAACGCATCATGAGAAACTGTGCACAAAGCAGAGCAAACTCTCCCAGAAGGCACTCGGATGCTCCTAGGAAAGGAGGCAGGACAGCCACCCTTAGAGGCCCGCAGGTCACAGGAGGTGGCCCCGCCGTCCCTGTCAGTGCTGGGCAGAGGGAAGGGGCTGTTGCTCACAGCAAGGGAAAAGCACCCTCTCCCTTTCCAGTCCTCCTTGGGGTTCCTCCTGCTGGGTCGCCCACCCGGAGGAGGTGGGCCTCTGGGAAAATGCCAGAGGCAGCAGGAGCTTCCTTCACATAAGCATAGTCAAGGGTTTGTGTTAGCTTAGGAATTGCTTCTCTAGGATTTTCTTGTAATTCGAATCTATCCAAAATTAATCTGGATCTCTTTTAAAAGTAGACATAATAAACCCAGAGTGATATGGAGAGTGGAACTGAAAATACTGACGAGGAGCAGGGGAATTGGCTGTTCTAGGCGTTGGAAATGAGACTACTGCAGCAGCTGGGGACGGCCCCGCAGTGAGGCAGAAAGGGAGATCCAGGGGGAGCCGACCCACACCATCCCACAGCACAAAGCACGCACGTCTCTGAGGCCAGGCCACACGTGCTCCTAGAACAAGTTCAAGGAGGATTTTACTACTTGGATTCTGGTTTAAGTGCATGGTGGACGACCAGTCGAACAAAGCCTTCCAACACAGCCTTACAGAAAGTCGGAACGGGACATGGACTACTGACGCTTTCTGAAAGATGGCAGAACTCGGGTTACAGAGGCAAACCCAATATTTGATCACTGCCTTAACATCATGGCCTTAACATCATCTTTTCTGTTTTTGTTTTTAAATTTTTATTAAAGAGAAGAGAATTCATGTATTTCACAGATATACCTCTTTTATTTATTTATTTGAGAGGCAACATTACAGACAGAGGGAGAGAGGGAGACAGAGAAAGAGGTCTTCCATGTGCTAGTTCATTCCCCAAATGGCCGCATGGCTAGAGCTGGGCCTATCCAAAGTTAGCAGCCAGGAGCTTCTTCTGGGTCTCCCCCGTGAGTGCAGGGGCCAAGCACTTGGGACATCTTCCACTGCTTTCCCGGGTCATTAGCAGGGAGCTGGATCAGAAGTGGAGTAGCTGGGACTTGAATTGGTGCCCATATGGTATGCTGATGCCGTAAGAGCAGGCCTAAACTACTATACTACAGCGTCGGCCCCACCATCTTTTGTTTTTTAAATAAAAATAAATACATATCTTTAAAGATTTATTTATTTATTTGGAAGTTAGAGATACAAAGTGAGAGAGAGAGAGACAAAGAGAAAGATGTCTTCCATTCACTTGTTCACTCCCCAAGTGGCCACAATGGCCATGGCTGACCAGATCGAAGCCAGGAACCGGAGCTTCATCCGGGTCTCCCATATGGGTGGCAGGGGTCAGGTACTTGGGACACCCTCCACTGCCTTTCCCTGGCCATTAGCAGGGAGCTGGGTCAGAAGTGGAGCAGCCAGGATATGAAGTGGCGTCCATATAGGATGCCAGTGTCACAGGTGACAGCTTTACTGACGCCGCCACAACACTGGCCCCCAAATACATTTTTTATATCTAAAGGAATGTATGATCATTGTCGGAGATCTGAAAAATACAGACTTAAAAAGAGAGAGAAATTTATAACCTTGTCAGTTAGGGTAACCATAGTAACATTTCTCTCACTGACATACATATATTTGTAAAATAAAAAGATAAAAGTTACTACATGCAAATTTTTTTAAGATTTATTTATTTATTTGAAAGAGTTGCTGAGAGAGATTGAGAGAGAGAGAAAGAGAGAGAGGTCTTCCATTCGCTGGTTCACTCCCCAATTGGCTGCAATGGCTGGAGCTGCGCCGATCCGAAGCCAGGAACCAGGAGCTTCTTCCAGGTCTCCAATGCGTGTGCAGGGGTCCAAGGACTTGGGCCATCTTCTACTGCTTTCCTCAGCCATGGCAGAGAGCTGGATCGGAAGTGGAGCAGCTGGGACTTGAACTGGCTCCCATGTGGGATGCCAGTACTGCAGGCAGTGGCTTAACTCCATACACCACAGCGCCGGCCCCAACGTGAATTTTTGAAACAGTTTCCCATTTGATAATATATTATTAATAGTTCTCATTCAGCTGATTATCTCTCCATTGTCACTCTTGAACGCTTGTGTTGATATTAACACTGTAGAGGGCCCGGCACCGTGGCTCACTTGGTTAATCCTCCGCCTGCAGTGCTAGCATCCCATATGGATGCTGGGTTCTAGTCCTGGTTGCTCCTCTTCCAGTCCAGCTCTCTGCTGTGGCCCAAGAAGGCAGTGGAAGATGGCCCAAGTACTTGGGCGCCTGTACCCGCGTGGGAGACCAGGAAGAAGTACCTGTTCCTGGCTTCGGATAGGCACAGCTCCGGCCGTAGCAGCCATTTGGGGAGTGAACCAACAGAAGGAAGACCTTTCTCTCTGTCTCTCTCTCTCTCTCTCTCACTGTCTCACTCTATCTGTCAAATAAAAAAAAGAAAAAAAAAAACAACAACTGTAGAACATATCAGGAAGATGTGGGTACAGCACATTTAATCCCCAGGGCATTTCCCCTGGCTAAACAATTCTGTGATGAACATCTTGTGCTAAGTGTTCTCAAACTATCCTCCATGACCTGCTGTGTTTGCAGGGGTGCTCATCCTTCAAGGCTAGGGTGCCCAGAGGTCATCAAATTATTTGCCCAGTGAATTGTGGGCATAATCTGTACTTTGGCAGGCATGGTCTTGGGAACCCACGGTCTTGGTGTAAAAACTACTTCCTAGGCTGCTGAGTGAAGGGAGTGGAGTCCTTTGTTTTTCTCCCTGGGTGCTGTAGCCTTGGGGAGGGACTGAAGCAAAGAAGGCAGAGAGGGGGATGTTGAGGAGAGAATTGAGAAGGGCTCATGTCAGCCACGGAGGTGAGCCCTGCTGCTCCTGGTCGGGGTCGACTTGACTTTCTAGGTTGCTACCCTTGCTGGGGTCCTCCTGGCTGTCAGGAGCACCATGGCCCTATGTGCAGCTGGGACGCATCTGGACTCTTGCCCATGGTGGGTTTGTTATCCCCCTGACAGCTGTGTGATCACCAGAAGTCTTTCTCCTTCCCTGTGGATCTTCAGAAGACTTGAGCATGGTCTGAGATCTAGGCACCAAGACTGCAACCCCTTCCAAAGGACCACACAAGCCCATGATCTCCCATTCCATCAAGTTCTCTGTCTGCATGGCGATCCCTAGCTGACAGATAAGGAAGGAGTTTTCTGGTTAATGTGTTGGAGAAGCAAACACAACTTGAAAATGCCCCTAGTCATAGCTTTATGCATTTGTACACATCCCACAACTTCACTCCTAAGCATACATAACTTAGGATAAGTGTTTCATCATTAAATATCTGAGTGTATTAGAATTTTATTCTTTTTCCCTAAGTGGATTTTGTTTTTGCTTGCTTGTTTCCTAGATTGTTCTTCAACCCAAAGGAGGTACTTTTGGAAAAACTCTCCATTAGAGACATTGTTGGCAGGATTTTATTATTCATTAGTACATTTGAAAGTGGACCTGGATAGAAAAGCTTTTTGCTAAAGTAAAAATATACGAGTTTCTATGATGTAATTGTACAATTGGTTAGGATTTCTATCTGTTGTTTCAAAGGGAAACTTGGTTTCAGCAAATTTGTTTTTAATAAAAATGTGTTATCTATGATAAATATATTTCACTTTGTTCAAATGGATTTGATTGGGAAAACATATTGAGCAGAAGTCCTCCTAGAGCTTAATTTCATTGCTTTGAGAAAACGTATTGAATGCTGGTTTGAATTAAATTCTATTTGTTTTAATAAAAGTGTATTGGCCTGAGTGTACATGTATTTGTTTTAGTGGCAGTGCATTGGATCCAATAAAACTATATTGGCTTCACTGGTTATGTCTCTTTTACAGTGGAAATGGATTGAATAGGAAAACAAAATAGGCATGAAGCAGACAGCCCCAAGGTCTCTGTTTGGTGAGAGTGGCCAAATAAACTGGGGGAGGGGATGGTAGTTTTCAGACTTTGTACTAAAATATGATTTCTAAATCTTTTAAAAAGATTTTGTTTATTTATTTGAGAGGTAGAATTAGAGAGAAGGAGAGACAGAGAGAGAGAGGTCTTCTTTCTAATGGTTCTCTCCCCAAATGGCTGCAATGGCTGGAGCTCGGCTGATCCGAAGCCAGGAGCCAGGAGCTTCTTCTGGGTCACCCACATTGGTGCAGGGGACTAAGCACTTGGGCCATCTTCCACTGTCTTCCCAGGCCATTAGCAGGGAGCTAGACTGGCAGTGGAGCAGCTGGGACTCGAACCAGCGCCCATATGGAATACTGATGCCATACAGCAGAGGCTTAGCCTACTATGTCACAGCACCAGCCCCCCAAAATATGCTTTAAAATTTATATATCTTTGACTCTCAAGGACTCAGATGTGGTACTGGGCTGCCACCAGAGAGAAGCAATGCCTCGAAGCTGCCTTTTCCATGGATGACTTTTAGGTCTGTCTAGGACAGCAGAGGAAGAAGCTCCATGGCCGCCCACAGCAGGTTTGTCAACATCCCTTAAGCTTTGTATGGGCCTCATTGCTTCCAATAAGCTGCTGCCTACCAAGCCTTCCTAAATCCCTAAAGTGAGCAGAAAGGATCAAGAGTCGTCCCCCAGGGTGGTGCTGGCCCATCAGCACGGAAATGGGTCTAACTTTGAACTGATTAAAACAGGAGAACTGAAGCGAGTGTTACCCTGAGACACATAGCAGAGTTACTAGGCTTCCCAAAGATTATAGCTCCTCAGAGAGGCATCAGCTCCAGCGAGGGGGCCGACACTGGCACTGCCGTCCAGAAAATGGTGGCCTAGGACTGCCCATATAGTTGTATACGACTCCTGGTGTTTAGGTCCTTGACATAGGCACCCTGACCCAAAAGCCAGAATGACAACAACAGGGAATCCTAACAACATGGACTATTAATCTATGTGACTGTCTCTCCAGCAAGACGGTGTGTGCTCTGAATTGTTTTCTTCCCCCAGAAGATGAGCTGGCCCCGACTCCTCTCCCCAGTTTCATTTAGGCCTGATGAGAAATGCAAACTCAACTTTCATCAACACCTTTGCTCCAACTAAATGTGCTAAGAAGCTCTGGAGTCAATGCTCCCGCTAACAACTGCTCATTCGCCAGCTGCAGCATTACCAAGGAGCCCTAAACCCTTGGTGTGTAGTTCCTCAATTTTGAATGCCTGAATTCTCTGAGACTCCACAGGTTGAAGGAAGAAAACTTACGGATTTTTTGCCCCTGTGGAAACATTTCCAAGTAAACACTGTGCCGTCCTTGGAGAGGCGGGACTGTGACCTGGAGGAAGGGCAAGTGTTCACCTTCACAGGTGTAGTACAGCCCCACCATGTTGTCCACATAGGATACAGGGTGAGGTGACTGCAGAAAATCCAGGGAGGTGAGTGGGGAAGTGAGAGAGAAGGCAGGCAGCTGATGCAGGCTTTGTTATGCATAGTTACTACTGTTGAGGACAATGTAGAACCCATGCCTTAGAGTTATTCCATCCAAGGGGCAGGAGAGCATACTCCTCGGCATGTTTGTAAAGATTTATTTATTTATTTGAAAGTCAGAGTTACGGGCGGCGCTGTGGCACAGTAGGTTAAAGCCCTGACCTGAAGCGCTGCCATCCCATATGGACGCTGGTTCTAGTCCTGGCTGCTCCTCTTCCGATACAGCTCTCTGCTGTGGTCTGGGATAGCAGTGGAGGATGGCCCGGGTCCTTGGGCCCCTGAACCCATGTGGGGGACCTGGAGGATGCTCCTGGCTTCGGCTCCGGATCGACGCAGCTCCAGCCATTGAGGCCATCTGGGATGTGAACTAGCAGATGGAAGACATCTCTGCTCTCTCTCTGTAACTCTGTCTTTCAAGCAAATAAAATAAAATAAATCTTAAAAAAAAAAAAAAGAGTTACACACAGAGAGAAGGAGAAGCAGAGAGAGAGAGAAAGAGAGAGAGAGAGAGAGAGAGAGAGGTCTTCCATCTGCTGGTTCACTCCCCAGTTGGCTGCAACGGCCAGAGCTGCACTGATCTGAAGCCAGGAGCCAGGAGCTTCCTCCGGGTCTCCCTATGCGGGTGCAGGGGCCCAAGCACTTGGGCCATCCTCTACTGCTTTCCCAGGTCATAGCAGAGAGCTGGATTGGAAGTAGAGCAGCTGGGACACAAACCAATGCCCATATGGGATAACGGCACTGCAGGCGGTGGCTTTACATGCTGTGCCACAGTGCGGGCTCCTCCACATGTTTACAACCAATTCCCATCTTCACTAGTGCAGAGATATTCCTGGGGGGCATAATTTTCTGGTATTTCCATTCTGCCAGGGAAGAAAGTACATGGACTCTGAACACCAGAAAGAAAACTTAAGACAAAAAATGCAAATGGACGTGATAAAGCCAAAGCTAAAGGCAGAGCACTGATAAGGCCTGCTGCCTTATGTTACAGATGAGTGAATGGAGATTTTCCAGCGATAGGCAGCTAATGAGTTTGCACAGGCAGAAGACAAACCCAGCCTCTGCTTCACCTAAAAGTCAATGGCTTGGGGCTGGCACTGTGGCGTAGTGGGTAAAGCTGCTGCCTGCACTGCCAGCATCCCTTAGGAGCGCCGGTTTGAGTCCTGACTGCTCCTCTTCCCATCCAGCTCTCTGCTATGGCCTGGGAAAGCAGTAGAGGATGGCCCAAGTGCTTGGGCCCCTGCACCCGCATGGAAGACCTGGAGGAAGCTCCTGGCTCCTGGCTTCGGATCAGTGCAGCTCCAGCCGTTGCGGTCATTTGGGGAGTGAACCAGTGGATGGAGGACCTCGCTCTCTCTCTCTGTTTCTCCTTCTCCCTGTGTCTAACTCTTTCAAATAAATAAATAAATCTTTTTTTAAAAAGTCAATGGCTTAACCACTTAGCCACACAGCCCTGGCCGCGCTGAGCAGCTGAGGAAGCTGATATACTTTCCAAGATGCCAAAACTATGCTCTGGGGAGGTGGCCACTGAGTCAAGGCTGGGAGCTGAGCCCGGCAGCAGGAGACTGAAGTGGGAAATGTTACACTGAGCTTCTACCTCTCCCAGTGGCCAAAAAAGGAACTGTCTTAAGTGGCACTGAATAGTACTATTTATGTTATTTGTTTACTGGATGCTAAACTCAATTTGTTGGTGGAACATGGAATAATAAAAGATAAACATATTTTGGTGCAAACATTTATGAAATCAATGCACACATTTTTCATAATATGTATTTCCCATAAACTTCTCTAAGGTCCCTTCTTTTTTTTTTTTATTTAACAGATAGAGTTAGACAGTGAGAGAGAGACAGAGAGAAAGGTCTTCCTTCCATTGGTTCACCCCCCAAAATGGCTGCAATGGCGGCCGGGGCTACACCAATCTGAAGCCTGGAGCCAGGTGCTTCCTCTTGGTCTTCCACGTGGGTGCAGGGGCCCAAGCACTTGGGCCATCCTCCGCTGCCTTCCCGGGCCAAAGAAGAGAGCTGGACTGGAAGAGGAGCAGCCAGGACTAGAACCCAGCGCCCATATGGGATGCCAGTGCCGCAGGCAGAGGATTAACCAAGCGAGCCATGGCGCCGGCCCCGAAGGTCAAAAATAAACTTACATTTAAATCCATTTTCCATGAACTTTTGGAAACACCATCATGGCTGTGATTCATAGTCAAGTGTGCGTGACCATGGGAGCGTGTGCTCCTGAGTCACCGTCAGCAAGCCAGGGGCTCCTGGCTGTAAATCCACTCTATCAGCCCCCACATGGTTCTGCGGTTTCTGCCTCTTTCATGTTCATCCTGTGGCAATCAGCTTTTCCCTTTCAGCCATGCTTGCTAGCTGCTTTGTAAAGTAGGTTATGATGACTTTTCACTATAAAATGAAACAGCAATCCTCGCAGCTGTTTTGAGTCCATTTAATGAAATGGTGGTGACATCTGAAGGTCACAACTGCAGAGAGGCGGGGCGGGTTGTTGCAGTTGTGGAAGGGGGGCTTGCTGTCGGGTTGGGTAACCCCCTGGGCTAATATCTCAGATGACAATCCTGGGTCCTTGTGGTGCTGTCTCAGTCCATGGTGGCTGCCAGGTTCCCTTCCACCAAGGAGAGACATCAGGTTATCAACAGCCCTGCTCTGGCTTATCCCCAGCAACCTGTGAATATAATCGGACAGCCAGGGCAGAGAGGATGGACACATTGTTGTGAAAACCAAGTGAAATATTTCAACGGAAGGAAACACTCAACTAGCAGTTACTGCTATAAAGAATTCAAAAAGTCTACCATCTCAGGAATCCAATAGTGTGTGTGTCATCCCATCAGAAAATGCCTGAAGAATCTTTGCTTTCTCCTTTTGCTCCTCGTGCATAAATTGGTGGGGGGTTGGGAGGAGATGCTGGGAAGACATCAGATTGCAGACATGGAGGCAAGTCAAGGAGCCAGTCTGGTCCTCAATCAATTATGCGAGAGTATTATCAAATCAATGAATTCACAGTGTGAATGCTCGCGGCAGATGGACGAACACTTGTCGGCTATCTGGAGCCACGAGAGAGTCAGATTTATTTTCAGAGCTTGTTTGTCTCATTTCTCCTGCCCGGAGCTGGAAGGCAGAGCATGCAGCTGTGATTTTTCAAATGCAAGTGATCTCCAACCACTTTATAGTGTGTGAGACTGGCCTTGGTGAGCTCAACCTGCTAGGACTTCTGGCACTTTCCCCACCTCGGAACGAGGACAAAGAGGTGGTAGCCAGGGGACTCTCTATTTTTGTGCCAGCACTGGAAGAGTGAGGTTGGATGGTTCCAAGGCTGGCCTCTAGACTTTTCTGTGACGGTGGGATTTGCTCCACCATGGTCTTAGGGACAGGGCTTATAAGAAGGGAAGAGGACACACCTGCAACAGAGACAGCTGGTGTCAGCACACAGTGTGACCAGTGCTCTCTGGGCAGTGTTACCACCCTTGCCTACTCCCGAGGCATTCTGGGTTGGTAGCAAACTTCCTCATCTGAGCTGGTCAAGGAGGAAAGGGAGAACATTTTGAGTCAGAACTGGGATTCTCACAGCATCCGCCATCGGGCTCCAGGAAGCATGTTCAGGCTGCCCTTGTGGAAGGCACTGTCATTCCCATCTTGCGTATTGGGCCAGGTGCACATTCATTCATGGTGTCCACATCAAGTAAGGAGTCATTGAACATTGTGGGTCTGAAGTCACAGCTTTCCACCCCAGGTGTGACTGTGAAGCCTTGTTAGACAACTTCCATGTGCTTCCGGAAAGACTGAGTCGTGAGTCTCCAGGACAGGTGGAGGCTGGCCAGCGCAGCAGGTTGTAGGCTTGGTATGTTCATTCATTTATCCCTTCGTCCCATCAGTTGGTCAGCGACCCTTGGTTAGGCCAGAGGTTCTCAATGCTACCCCACCACTGGCCAGTGAAATCAGATCTTCTTGTTGATTCCATCCTATAGTCCAGGTAGCATCACTGGGCCGGGCACTGAGTATACCATGGTGCACAGAAGTTCACCCCTATCCTCATGGCCCAGGATGATGCTGTGAGACAAGTGTCTGACAGCAGCAAAGCGAAGCAGCCCCCCAGCTGGACAGAGCCAGCACTTGCCGGAGGCGCTGACACTCAGCTGACTTTGAAGAAGCAGGGATTCTGAATCATCCAGTCAATGAACGGGGAAGGCAGATGGTGCCAAGTCCTGCAGCATGTGCGAGGAGCCTCCTGTGGCCAACACTTACCCGGCAAGTCTGAGGGAGAGCTGGACAAATGGGCTGAGACGTGAGCTGGCCCAGTGATGGTTTGGAAAGGCCGTGCTGGGGACGTCAGCCGTGTTTTATAGGACAACGCTTTGAAGGAACTGTTCAGATCAGATTCAATGGCAGAAAGGGCATCTGGCAGCCAGATAGCACAATAAATATAAATAGTTACAGAATAAACAAACTGTTAAAATTTGCCACTTTTTCCAGGTAGGATTCAGATTTGGTCCTTAGAGAAAAGAAGACAGAGGGTGAAATATTCTTGAAAACCAACTTATCATTAATTTCCCATTGGGCTGTTTGGGGCAAACACTTTCTTTTTTAAAAAGAAATTGAATAACTGAACTTGAAATCGCAAAATTAGAAGGCTTTCTCTGCATATATATGTCCTTGGCAATACACACACACATATGCACACACTCACACACACATGCGCGTACGCACACATGCACACGCCTGTATATGTGCTTCATTCTCTGATAAATCACTTTTGGCCTGGACTTTTGGGGGGTGATGGTCTTTGAGGAGCCCTGCTGCCCCCCAGATTGCAGTTGAAAAAGACAATATTTTGTAGGATGAATTAAGAGCACAGCTCCTGGGTCAGCGAAGTATGGCTCTGTCCCCAGGTACCTCTGCAGCCATGGGGAAGCTTCTTCGCCTGGCTGTGCCCGAGACTCTTGATCTGCAGAACAGGAAGGCAATGGCAGATCCTCCCGGCATGACTCAACAAGCTCCATGAACACACATGAACACGCATGTACAGAGCTTAGCACAGACCCTGGCACACTGGAAGCAAAAAGGAGAGCGAATCGAAGGGCAACACGACTGAGAGAGGAAATGTGATGTTTCACTAAGTGGCCTCTGTTTCTATCTTATTCTCCACTGCCGTGGTCTAGCAACTTCTTATTAGGAAAAAGGTAAGGGGACGCATCATGGCGTGGGTTAGTCAGTACACCAATCATTGCAACCTCTGCACAGAGCAACTACATGGACTTGACAATTTCTACTCCAAGCTGCTACACCAAAACCCCCTCCTCTGTTCCGCGACTCTCCTTGTTCTGCAGGAAGGAGGGGTTTGGCTCCTTTGCCTACGGTATCTGCAGTAACCCATCAGCTGCTGAGCTGAAGAATGTGCTCGGCGCTCCCCTTTCCCCTTTAATGTGCCATTAAATCAAAGACTCTATTAGCAGAATTAGTTCATTCAGTGTCTGCACTGAATGTCCTGTGAATTGCGTGATGTCTCTCGCAAATGGCCCGGCAGTCTGGGGTCTGCTTCGGCAGTTTGTATCCCGCAGAGGAGGCCGAGCTGCCCGGGGACCTCACAGCCTTCCTCTAAGTGAAATATGATGGCTTCCACAAAGGATAATTATTTGGATCATTTTGCCACGTGCAAAGCCAGTGAATTCCAAACGCTGTCGATCAGGCGCTGGCCCAAACCCTGCGGTCCATGCACCTGCAGCCTAGGACCGGCCTTGGCGATGGGCTTCCCACCCTCTCTGCTTCTCAGCGCCGCAAAGGTCTGCCGCAGAGACCAATGCCAAAACATACGCTTAGTCTAAGAGTTAAAACATGGAGACATTTCATTTCCCTAAGTCCAGGCCAGAACCAAGGGTGTCTCCACTTATGTATTCTTTAGCAAGGGCCTTGGGCTATAAACCAGCATCCAAATTTCCATTTTATCTTATCGAGGACATGTGAAAGCAGGCCAGGACAACTGCTGTGCCTCTGTCATAATGGGCTCAGGCTTTGGAAATGGGCAAGAATCTCTAGCACGCGATGTCACACCCAGTTTGGGCATGTGGAGCATCCATGTGATCCTACATCTGCCAGGCTCTGGGCTGCTGGAGTCTTTCCCATCATGCCCAGTTGCATTCAGCTGAGGTGCATTTAATCTGCTGTGTTCTCTTTCCCTAGAGTGGAAAACTCAAGTTGTTAGGAGAGCATTGGCTTCTATACAAAAGTAAACTCCACAATGCTTCCCTGGTGGATGTTTGACCTTTCCCAGCGGGAGAAAGCATAGTTTGCAGTGTTTGCCAGTTTCCATGGTGTAAGTATTGCCACTGAGACTGATTTTGAACTACCAACATGACATTATCGAATGCAGACTTAGCAAGAAATGTTTCCAATACCTCCATTACGTAGTATTTCCATAAAAATAACCTCAGGGGCAGTACTTAATAGTTAAATATAGTAAAATGATTAGGATGGGATGAGTGTTTAATACTCATTGTCTATTAAATGTATAATGCATTTAATTCCAAGTTGGTGTTTGATTTTTTCATATGACTGTATTTAACAAATAACTTGCAAAGCTCCTCAAAATTCAGGGGCCAGCCTTGTGGTGCAGCAGGTTAAGCTACCACTTATGATGCTGGCATCCTACATTGAAGTGTTGGTTCGAGTCCTGGCTGCTCTGCTTCCAACCCAGTTCCCTTCTAATGTGTCTGGGAAAACAGAGAAAAATGGTCCAAATACTTGGGCCCCTGTTCCCCATGTGGGAGATCTGAATGGAGTTCCTAGTTCCTGACCAGCCTGGCCCAACCCAGGCTGTGGTAGTCATTTAGGGAGTGAACCAGTGTATAGAAGATCTCTCCCCCACCCCCGTGTGTGTGTGTGTGTGTGTGTGTGTGTCACTCTGCCATTCAAATAAGTAAAATAAATAAATCTTTTTTTTAAAAATTCCCCAAAACTTGACAATTTACTCTCATAAATTAATATGGGGATACTTCAAAAGTTCATGGAAACAGAATTAAAAGATAAGCTTATTTTAGTGCAAAGAATCTTGAAACCATTGCAGTTTTTCCAGTTTTTCCATAATATGCATTTTCCGCAAGCTTTTTGAAGACTAGTCACATAAGCCAGCTCCAGCACACCACTGGGTTTAAGAGTGTGAAATGAGATTTCTCATTGATAACCCAGTCCAATGGGTATTTGGCAGTAGACCCAGGTTCAGTCCATCTGGAACCTCCATTACCCTGTAGAGGACCAGAAGTTGTGGAAAGAGCACCCAAGTTCTCTTGTGAGTGGTTTTGATGAGTTAGGCTGGACTTTGTCTATGTTGCATTGGCTGAATTCCGTCACATGGCCACATCGCCTAGGGCAAGAAGGCTGGGAAACGCCATCTGGCTATGTGTCCGAGAAGGAAGGGAGATGGGGTCAGCAGGCATTGAGCCCGTTTCCACTGAGGCACTAAGATTGAGTCCTCCCTCCACTGCTAATGTCAGGAAGCAGTCAGAGCACCTGGCCCACCATTCCTTAGTAAGCATCTGAGAGCTTAAAGGGCATGGGCGGTGATATTGATTGTTCTCAGGTTGACAGTTAATACACAGAATTATGCTCATCTGGCCTGAATATTATTTCCTACTCCTGAGGTGTGAAAGTGATGCCAGCAGGATGCTGTAGCAGTTACACAGCAGGTTTTTCTAAATTCAGTGGTCCACCCAGCCAGCCATCCATCCAGCCATCCACTCATCCACCCATCCATCCATCTCATCCATCCATCCATCCACGCATACATACATACATTCATCTCTCCATTGATTCCTCCCTCCATCCATCTGTCCAGGCAGACAAATAAATCATTAGTTGATCCTTGTGTTATCTTTTAGGGATATCAATATACTTAGGAGGTTCTCATAGCACAGCAACAAAATAAAAACAATACAAATCAAGGTCAATATATGTGCTCTGACCAAGGAGAGAGCAGCCAACAGGTCTGGGAAAGTAGGGTTGGGCATTTGGTGCAGCGGTTTAAGCCACTACTTGGGACACCTGCATCCCATCAGAGTGACTGGGTTTCAGTCCCAGCTCTGTTTCCAATTCCAGCTTCCTGCTGATGCTTACCCTGAGAGGTAACCAGTGACAGCTCCAGTGGTTTGGTCACTGCCACATGGGGACCTGGACTGAGTTCCCGGCTCCTGGCACTGGCCTGGGCCAGGGCTGACTGTTGTGTATATTTGGGGAGTTAAACAGCAGATGGAAGATCTCTCTCTCTCTCTCTCTCTCTCTCTCTCTCTCAGCCTTTCAAATAAAAATGGAAATAAATAAATAAAAATCTGGGAAGTGAAAAAGCTTCCTGAGATGACTCTAGATGTGGCTTTAGAAGGATATGTGGGTAGAATTTTCTAGATTTACAAGAAAAAGGGCATTCCAGGCAAGGGGGAAAACTAGTACAAACAGAGCATGGTTTAACCCATGAATGGTGAGAAACTCAGTAAGGCAAGAACTGGACTTGAAGAGTGGAGAGCTCACAGGGACTGCAGAGGAGTCTGGGTTTTTACCTGTACAGCCACACTTTTCAAAAGGGCGTGGACATGCACCTTTGGGGGCGCCAGTGGTCCACAGGAGATGTGGACACACAGGTGGAAACCTTCACTTTGCTCCCTGACTGCATGCAGTTTGAGATACTTTTCTGAGAAGTCCTAGGAAAGGTTCTTTCCACTGGCCCTGAACCTGCTCTGTGGTCAGCGCAAGGTGAGACTCTGGTGGGCTGGAGCTGCGCCACCCCTGAACCTGGACAGTGCACCCACCCCAAGTCCACAGGCTAAGACGGGGTGGAGGCGTGGTTCCTCAGAGGGAAATCCAGGCTAGGGACTGGAGAAGGGATGATGGCTGCCACGTGCTCCCTTCCCCCGCCGTCATCCGGCCCCTCCTGGTGGACAAAAAGCCCATGGACAGCTGTGCCCAGAGCTGCCATTTACAATGAGGGGAAGCAAGGGAGAGCAAAGAATCGTTGGCTTTCCTTTTTGAAGTCTTGAATTCGTAGGAGAACTAGCAAAAGAAACAGCAAGCTGCTTCACTAGACAGAAGTGGGTGAGAAGCTGGGGGAAGCTGGTTTTGCCGCACCACGCTCCATCCTGTTTCCTCCCCGGCTCCTGGCCTGCGTGGCTCTGGGCAAAGGCAGGGGCTCCATTGTGGTCACTGTAAATGTGCCAAGTCATGCCCCAGAGCCGGAAGCCTCTGCTCCCAGGCAGATAAGCTGGGTTAGTAACGTGAGCAGCCCACACCTCACATCCTGCCTGACACACGGTGCAAGCAGGGACCACAAAGCTCAAAGCAGGTCCTGCCGCACTGCTCTTGGGAGAGGAGCCACAGCCCAGACCACTGTCCACAGGCCCTGAGCCAGGTGGAGGTGTGATTTATGAGGCCTCGGGGTGCTGGGTGTGATAGGAAGAGCCAGGCCTTGAAACCAGACCCACCCTTGGTCTCATCTTGCAGTCTGCTGCTCCCCTCTGCCCGCTCCAGCCCAAGTCAAGGCCACCAACCTCACACCCCTGCCTCTAAATCACTTGACTACTCCCATCACCTCTCCCTTCCATGGGTTCTATGCACAGCCATTATTTCAGGACCTAAACTGACACTTGGGGTGCAGAACAGCCACTAAGGAAGCTTTACCTTAGTTTACTCCCAATCTGATTGCAGTGACATTCAAAATCCTTTGTCAAGGTCACCCTCAAACTCTCCCATTGAACTGTATTCTAAATATTTCTTCTTAATGACTGGGATGAGCCAACCAACTCACGTGTCTGATGCGATGTGTGCAAGATGCTGGATTAGAAGACCCGTGAGATGTTTCCCGCCCCGTGCACCACTTACAGAATATCCATGGATCTAGGACTAACAGTCACTGAGTACCTATGCACTGAGTGTGAACTTAATGGTCCTCATTTAATTTATGAAGGAGGGAGTTTTACTGTCCCGTTTTACAGGCAAGAAAGCCAAGTCTTGGAGAACATACACACACTGTGGGTCCAGGCTTTCCATCTGTGACAGGCAGGACTTAATTGTAGGTCCTGACATGCCACAGTCCCGCTTCAGCATCTGTTAGAGCCCTGCCTTGGAGATTCCAGCGTTATTAACCAGGGTCGCACATTTCCAAGTCAGTCCTCACCCTCACTCCTCTGCTTTCTGTCTGAAACACAAGCCGGTAAAATAGAAAACACAAAGAATTCCTCCCTGGGGTGTTCTCCAAGAACCATCAAAGGACAAATGACTGGTGGGGTCGGGCTGGCACTGTGGCACAGCTTTACATGGCTCCCTCCAGTGCCGGCATCCCATATGGGTGCTGGTTCGAGTCCCAGCTGCTCCACTTCCGATCCAGCTCCCTGTTATGGCCTGGGAAAGCAGTAGAAGATGGCTCAAGTTCTTGGGCCCCTGCACCCATGTGGGAGACCCAGAAGAAGCTCCTGGCTCCTGGCTTTGGATTGGCACAGCTCTGGCCGTTGTTGTGGCCATTTGGGGAGTGAACCAGCGAATGGAAGACCTCTCTCTCTCTCTCTCTCTTTCTCTCTCTCTGCCTCTCCTTCTCTCTCTGTGTAACTCTTTCAAATAAATAAATCTTAAAAATAAAGACAAAAGACTGGGTCCCAGTGGACCCTGGAATTGGAACCTTTACAGAGAAAAGGGCATTTACAAAAACTCCTGAAGAATGGAATTAAAAGATAAGTTTAGGAGCAGGTGTTTGGCCTAGTGGTCAAGCTCCAATTAGGACGCCTGCATCCCACATCGGAGAGCCTTTTTCCTAATGCAGACCCTGGGAGGCAGCAGGGATGGCTCAAGTGATTGGGCTCCTGCTACTCAACGAGAGAACTGACCTGAGTTCTCGGCTCCCAGATTCAGTCCTAGCCCGAAAGACATTTGGGGAGTGAATCCATAGATTCTCTCTTTTTTAGATAAATAATTTTTTTTAAAATTCTTAAAATATAAGCTGATTTTTTGGTGGAAAAAAATTAAAATATGTATATACTATTTTCATGGGCTTTTTGAAGATTCCTTCATATGCATGGATTTCTAAAATTTTTTGACCAAAGTACACTTATCTTTTATTTCTAGTTTTCCAAGAACTTTTTGAAGTAGCGTTGTACGTGTGCCAGACAGGCACACTGAGCAGTGGCCAAGCCAGTTGAGTCAACAGCACGATCTGGGCAGTATTATCCTGCGTGGTTGATCTGCCCCTAATCCTTTTGCTTGGAAAGGAGCTGACAGCTGCGTGTTTGCAGAAAATTTACATACTTCAGTGGCACAGAGGAGTGGTGTGTCTGCAGGTTTGGGGGTCCAGCCATAACCAGACTTGCCCGGCCTAAACAAACGGATTGACAACTTCCTGCACCATCACTTAGCTTCCGCATAGTGACTGACAGCTGGAGCTTAACTCCTGGCAGCTGGCAGGTAGGAGTCAAAAGGAAACCTTTTAATTTATAGTAGAGATCAGTTTATTTTCTGGCTCATTCAACACACCAAGTCTAATACTAAAATCGTATATAGTGGAAACAGTAAAATCTTACTCAGTTTTCTCCTGTAAGAAGCTTTGCAGGTGTTTACCAAAACCCTAGAAAAACCCATACTTGTTAGTATAGCATGAAATCCGAAAGAGATGAATATATGCAGACTGTGCTCTGCACACTAAAGCTACAAGACTGTTAAGAACTATTGGCTTGTATATCATTGCATGAATCCTTTCTTAATTGTTTGAATTAAGATCACAATAGGCTCGGCAAACTGTGGGAACAGGAAAACACCTTTGCTACCCACAACAGTTCCCTTTTCTCAGCAAGAATAGAGTTACTAGAGTGGGAAATAAGGTTAATTTCAGTTTCATTAATAATATTTGAAATGAAATAATGGGACCACTCCCCCCCCCAACCTCGCAGCTAGACAACCTGAATATTTATTTATTTCTCCTTCAGAGAAAATCAGAGTAGATGTTACCTTTAAGCAACATGCACATTTAATTAATGAATGCAAAGAAAACGATGCTGGCTGCATCTAAATCAGGCACAAGCATGTAGGAATTAAGAGATCTGACCTTAAAAATGAAGAAAATATTATTGTAATTACTCCCTTTCCTAAGAACAAATGCTGTGGCATTTCAATTTAAGACTTCTATCAAAAGCACTTGAGTGTCTCTAATCAGTTTGCACCTTTACATTTTAATGGAGTTGAGGTTGAGCCATTGCATTTACAATTTTCCAGGCTGACTTCATGCCTTTGAAATGACTTAAAAAGATTAGCATTCATGGATTATTTATTAGCTCCTTGTGAATGTATTTCCAAGAATGGAAACAACATATTGCATCAAAGTCTAGTTCGCAAGTTTCACTCTTTTAATGACAGCACAAGTGCATGTTGCTGGAAGAGACGTCCCAGGAGTCGCAGGACCCTGTCGTGCCTGCCCCTCCACGCGTGTCTTTAGTAGCAGTGTTTCTTGCATACCCAGGAAGAGTGCTGATTCTGGCCCTGGCTGCTGAGCATGAGGCCCTGCAGGTGCTGTGGCTTACACTGATAGTGAATGCCTGTCTAGGGCTCGGCAGAGAACTCAGTGACACGGTGGCGCCAGCAGTTTAACCCAAACACGCTTCCTGCCTAGATAACAGGAATGTCATGTGTGAGTCCCTGACAGCAACCCCAGAGGAGCTCCAGGTTTGCAGCACGGGCCTATCTGCCATCGGAAGCCCTTCAGTGCCCGCCTGTCTGCAAATCGCACCTCCTCTGCAGTGCAGAACACTGAGTGCCAGACCTCCTGGTAGGCAGGCGGGCAGGCAGGGCAGGGCCCAGGCCAGCAGTGGGCCCTAGCTGACAAAGGCATGCATGGCCCGCTGTGCAGGGGAGCTAAAACCTGAATGAAAGAGAAACACAGCAGTGCGGTCAGTGGGGGCCTGGGAGGACACAGTGCTGGGCCTGGACTCTGCAGGTGAGTCTGCTCTGGAGCAGCAGGACGATGGGAGCAAGGAAGGCAGCGTGGTCACTGCCAGTGTGGGCTTTGTCTGCTGCAATCCCAGTGCTTTGTGTTGTTTGAGTTACACCTACCCTACACGGAAAGACTGTGTGTGTATTTGGCTGGTTTTTTTTTTTTTTAACCTAATGACAGAAGTGATAGACAAAACTCCATGTTTTATTTGAGAAAATCTGATACTGCAAAATGCAGTCAACAGAAGGGGTGGCTAGTAACTTGCTTGGTAAGGTTGGTTCTAAAGCAAACCCTTCTGGAAAGTTCCGCTGGAACAGTGATATTCCTGGGATATCCAAACTGTCACTTGATTTGTCAAAAGTGTTTGCACAAAGAGGCTTTCAGGACTCCCCTGAAACCTCCATAGACAGCAGGTTGGAGGCAGACAAGAGGACAAAACCATTTTATGAGGTCCTTATCCTGTTTGGATATAAAGTTTGAATAAGCATGTTGCAGCAAATCCAAGTAATGAAAAATTTGTCTTTACTGAGATAAAACTGGGTTCATATTATTCAAATACGGAACTGAGGTCAGTGACATAGTCACAAACCTTATGGTGATTCTATTTACTGTAGTTCACACTAAGCTTCAGCAATATAAATTGAAGTGTTGAGAAAATGGTCGAGGCTAAGGATTGCTATTTGCAATAAAATACAAACCAACCCAGAACTAACGAGAAAAAATTTTAATTAATTAAGTCGAAACCAACAGCCTGGAACTCTATCCAAGTCTCCCATGTGGGTAGAAGGGGCCTAAACACTCATGCCATTCTCTATTGCTTTCCGAGGTGCATTAGCAGAGAGCTGGATAGAAAGTGGAACATGGGGGCACCGATCCTGTCCCGGTTGCCCCTCTTCCAGGCCAGCTCTCTGCTGTGGCCAGGGAGTGCAGTGGAGGATGGCCCAAGTTCTTGGGCCCTGCACCCCATGGGAGACCAGGAGAAGCACCTGGCTCCTGCCATCGGAACAGCGCGGTGCGCCTGCCACAGCGCGCCTACCGCGGCGGCCATTGGAGGGTGAACCAACGGCAAAAAGGAAGACCTTTCTCTCTGTCTCTCTCTACTGTCCACTCTGCCTGTCAAAAATAAAAAAAAAAAATTTTTTAAAAAAAGAAAGTGGAGCATGGATAGGAAGTAGAGCAGCCAGAACTCAAACCAGTGCATATATGGGATTCCAATATGCCAGCATGTGGCTTAACCCACCATGCCACACACCAGGCCTGCGATGAGAAAAATTTTGCCCTAGCTAACTTGATTTGCTCAGACATTTCAGCAATCATGCCGTTAATTCATGCACTCATTCACTTGTTCACCATACATTCGGCAGTTATCCATCTCGTACTTGCTGTGGGGTAGGTACAAATCCAGGCGGAGAGCACCCCTCAGCGGGTTTATAATCTAACAAGGAAGAGAAAAGCAGTCCTTACGTGACTATAATACAAGGTAGGAACATATAAATGAGAAGAGGTAGAAGATGATGTCGTGAGGGGTTGTATCCCACTTGCACTATCTTTGCCAGATGGGCAGAATCTGAACAGTGGTGATACTGATGGAGTAAGAGGTAAGGAAAATCCCAAGACTTAAGTCCACCAGTCCCTTCCAGGAAACCATCTGTGGAACTGAAAGGATCCTGCATATGTGGGTGTGCCTGCCTCACTGGGTGAACGACAGACAGCCTTCTGGCTTTGCTGCTGACTGTGTCTATCTTTATGAAGTGTTATGAATACGACAAACTGACTTCTGGACAGAAATCCACTACATACCATTATAGGAAGAAAGTACATAGATATATGAGAAGAAAAAATAAGAAACTATCACTCATCCCTCCAGACTCACTGTAAACACTGTGTGCACTATCCTTCAGACTTGTCTACTTATGCAACTATATGTTCAACTCTACAATAGCATGAAGCATACATGGCTTTATAACACCGTTTCTATAAAATTATCAGTAGGTAAATATTTGCTTCATCATTTCTACTGATAGTTCCATGATTTTATTAATCTATCTTCTTACAGTAGGACATTTCAGTGAACATTATTTTATATAGCTCTTTATATAGATGTCCAATTATTTCTGCAAATAATGTTAGAAGTATCATTGCAGGATTAAATGGTTTAAGTTTAATATTTTAAAAATGTTTTAAAGCAAAGTTTAACTAACCAAACCAGAAGTGATGAGAAAAACCTTGCCCTAGCTAACTTGATTTGCTAATTTGCTCAGACAGTTCAGCAATTGTGCCATTAATTAATTAATTAATTAACCTAAATTAAGCCTTAATTTAGATTACGATTTTCATGCATTTCTTGTAATGCTACTCTAGAAAATTGCATTGATTTATACTTCCATCAATGGCATTAAAAGCACCCGTCTACTACTGCACATTATCTCTTTTTTAGTTTTTGTCAAACTGATGGTTAAAATCACACCCGCTTACTTGTATTTCTTTCACTGCCTACAATGATTGTTTCCATCTTCACTGGTCATGCACTTTATGTGTGTGCTAATTATCAGTTCACGTCGTTGGCTAGCACCACACTTGGGATGTCTGCTGTTTTTCTTATCGTTTTATAAGAGGCCTTTACACAGAATATTAATCCTTGGTCATGCACTTTGCAATATCAAAGATATCTTTGCCATAGTCTTTCATTTCTGTGTTTCTTAGTTGAGTTTCCAAAGCCAAAATCACAAACACACAAAAGAAAACTTTGATCTTTTGGAAATATTGTCAGATGAAATGACGGGAGAAGCTACAGCACCGTAAGTGCACCATGTGGCCCTAAGTCCTCTGTTACAGACTGGACGGGATTTGGCGCCCCAGACTCATGCAGACATTTAAAGACCAAAGTCCGATGTAACCAGTGACAGTGGTTACAGTGGAGTCACAGTTACAGTGGAGACTTCATCTAATTATGGCCTGTTGCCCTCAGCAGATAACTCTCACAACAGGGCCATGTCTGCCCAGTGCACCCCCAGCCTCTGCTTTCTGGTTTGCCATGTGATCCACCCCCCACACTTGCTCCACCATCATCAGCCTCCAGCAGACACCACACAAGGCTGCCCGGTCTTGGACTGAGAACCTCCAAACGGTGAACAGAAATACACCTGCCCCACTAAGTTGCCTCTCTCAGGTATTTTAAAGCAACAAAAAACTAACAGCTCTTTCAACAACAATGTATCTATTCCAGACTTTTTCTGTGTCTTCTATTATTAAAATAATGGATTGTAGTGATGTGCTTCTACTAAGTTATCATAAATAAGTTTCCATAGCAACAAACACATATATCCTTGGAACATCATGGCACATGTGAAATCTGGGGCTAAAGACATGTTTTTAAAAAGACTCCCACTGTGCACTCAGCCAGGCTTTCACTGCCACATGGAAGACACTCTGGAGGAGGCGGCCCTGGTGTTGCAGGTGTGTGGGAGCTGAGCGCCTCTGTGTGCAGAGCTATAGCACCCCAAAGTACAGGGAGAAAAATCTGAAATGGAAGCTGTAGGAGATCACAAGAGCTGGGAGTTGGACCACTCGGGTGGGCAGAGACCTGACCGGAGGAGAGCGGGTGAGTCCTGGAGAGTGCAGACCAACACGTCTCGGAGGCCCAGCACACATGCTCAGAGGGCCGGAAGGATGGTGGTGCCCCTCACTGGGCACAGAAAGGAAGGTGAGTCCTTTGTCAGGCTGTTCCCGGTGACCGGCAACCAGGCAGCAGCCATGGCCACGGCCTGTGTCTAGAATGAGCTTTTTTTTTTTTTTTTGGTTTTCATTTTTTTTTAACTGTAGAAAGAAATCATCCCAAAATCTGCCATTTAACCACTTTAAGAACATCATTCAGTAGTGGTATATGTTCACACCAATCCTGAGGACTTTTTCATTTTGCAAAATGGAAACTCTGTACCCATTATAACAATGATCTATTTTCTACCCACAAGCCCCAGCACTGTGGTTCTGACTAAATTCCTCACACACATGGGATCACAGAGTATCACCTGTAGTGTGTGGTCATCTCGCTAGCACGGTGTCTCCAGGGTCGTGTACGTGGTAACATGCAGCAGAGCTCCTTCCTCTCCACGGCCGCACCACATTTTGTTTCCCCATTCATCCATCCACGGACACAGCTGCTTCTGCTCTCTGGTTGTTCTGAGCAATACTGCTGAGAACAGGGTGTACCTTTGGGGGATGCTGCCCTCAGTCCCTTTGGGGGATAGATGCAGAAGCAGAGTTACCAGGTCATTACCAGTTGCCAGGCATTTGCAGGTGAATCTGTGGTAATCCTATTTTTAGCATCTTGAGGAACCACCACACTGTTTGCCATACTGGCTGCAGCGTTCTGCACCTCTGTCCCCAAGAGTCTCTCTTGAGTTTCAACTTCCCTGCATCCTCACCAACCCTGTTATGTTCTGGATTTTCTTTGGTGATGGCCATGCTGATCCAACCTAGAGATTTATTTATTTATTTGAAAGGCAGAGTTACAGAGAGGCAGAGGCAGAGAGAGAGAGAGAGAGAGAGAGAGAGAGAGAGAGAGAGAGAGAGAGAGTCTTTCATCTGCTGGTTCACTCCCCAAATGGCTGCAATGGCCAGAGCTGCGCCAATCCAAAGCCAGGAGCCAGGAGCTTCTTCTGGGTCTCCCACATGGGTGCAGGAGCCCGAGTCCTTGGGCCATCTTCCACTGCTTTCCCAGGCCATAGCAGAGAGCTGGATTGGAAGTGGAGCAGCCGGGACTCGAACCGGCACCCATATGGGATGGCGGCACTGCAGGCGGTGTCTTTACCCACCACACCACAGCAACGGGCCCTGAGTGAGTCTTAAAGACAGCAAGGGGAAGCCAGGCTCTGAGGTCGCAGTGTGGGGACAGAGCTTAAGCCCCAGCTTCACATTGGCTTGTGCCTTGGCAACACATCTCTTCGCTCGGCCACACAGTTGAGGACATAGACACCCACCCTGCTTCTGTTTTCCACATCACCGCCTTGGAGCCTTGTGTTCCCCTCCAGGAAGAACAAAGCTAACAACTTTACTTCAAAGAGTCAGAGCCCCCTTGTATGAACCTCAGGCGCTCTGAGCAATGTGTCAAGATCTACCTAACAGCCTGCAGACAGAACAGGGTCTGGGAGCATTGTGATCAACTCCCTCGAAGTCCTTCGGTGACATCTGCCTTAAAACAGAATCCCCCGGAACCAAGCCCTGATCCGTTTATCTGCCCCCTGAGCCTGGCCATATGTCCCTGCTCTTCTCCCACGACTACAAGCAAATGCAGGATTCTGAGTTTCGAGCGTTCCTTTCTTGTAGCCTCTAAGACAGTCACAGATGAAATAGGATGAGCCCAGCGGCCATACTTCTTGTAAAGTTATCCCCAGAGATAAATGTACGGTGTTGTTTCGGAGTCTGTGGTGGCGTCTGCAGTGTAACCAAGGCTGACAGACTGCCTGCGTGTGGGTGGCTGTCTCCTTTCCAGCTGTGACCGGCTGAATTATATCACCTGTCCCGTTTGATGTATTAGGATGTGCCCAAGCTCAAGATGCATGTTGCTGCAATAGGGAAATTAATGTCCACCACTGGAGGCAATTAATAATGATTAGGAGCAAAACAGCGGGGTTAAATCTGTGCATTTAACAGAGTGTTCATACACTTTTATACTATATTTCAGCCTAGTTGCTCAAAGGAAGAAAAGATCCTTTGGGGGGACTAGACAATCTTATCTTAATTAACACGTAAACTTAGACGAAATGTCAGAGTTGCTTCAGTGAGACGTGTTTATTCATTATTTACTTAATTCTCCCTTCCTGGGTCTAGAGCAAAGCACTGAACAAAAAAATAGTATACAATGGAAACAAGTGTTACGATTCAGTGGAGAGGTGGACATTTGGCATAGAGGTTAAGCCGCCAGTTAGGGCATCACCATCCCATATCCGAACCCCTGGTTTTCAGTCCTGGCTTCGATTCCAATTCTAGCTTCCTGCTAGTGCACACCCTGGGAGGCACAGGTGATGGCTCAATTAGTTGGGTCCCTGCCACCCACATGGGAGACCTGGTTTGAGTTCCTGGCTCCCAGCTTCAACCTGGCCCAGCCCTGGCTGTTGTAGGCATTTAAGGAGAGAACTAGCAGATGGAAGTACTGTGTGTGTGTGCACACAAGTACACACTTGTGCACATGCATGTGTGTCTCTCCTTTGTCACTCCCTCTTTCTCAAATAAAATAAAAATTTAAAAAGACTCAGTTGAGTAGCTAGTAAAACTCTTAGACTTTACAACTGCTGCATTCGACACAAGAATCAAGGTGAGAAAATCTCAGTTCTTTTATTTTACCATTCTGCAGTTTGTGTATTTAAAAAACAGCCACAAATTGGCACACTACAGATTTTCAATGCTCAATTCAGTGCAACTCCATAAAATCTGCAGGTAAAATGTTTAGTGGTAGGTAACTAATTTCCATTTGGTAACTAAAATCTAGATATGAATTTGAATATAAGAAATCTAAATGGGATCTTGCCCCAGAAATGCAGAAAACACTTAGAACTGATTGGTTACAAATCTCTAAGAAAGAAGAGCCTGAACTGCACTGAGGGGTGTGAACACCATGCACCTCCGACTGAACACTGACACCACAGTGCACAGTGTACACAATACAAATATCCATTGATCAGACATTTTATTAGCAAACTTCATTGCAGAGACTAAAACATAATTGGCCACCAAATGGACTTTATAGCCTAGAAAAGATTATATGCTTAACCTAGATGATAATGCAATTCTGATTCATGAGATAGAGGGCTTGGAAAACTTCAAAGCCTTGTTTTTCTTACAATAGAGACTCTCCTCCATAAGCAGCAACGGCTGCAGAGATACAGGGGCTCCGTTGGCAATGTGCGTTCTTAGGGTTGCCCAAGGCCTCCCGTGGGGGTCGTCCTCCTCCCACTGCTTTCACTGTGTCCTCAAGATTGGCTCAGTCCCTATGATCCCCTAAGAGACTCAACTAAGCAAAAAATTCAGTCACTAATCAGTCATTTGGCTCCCTTAATCCAGGTATCTAGATCCTTGGGCACAACTGAAATACATGATTATATTTTTAAGAGCACTTGTAGAATTCCTGGCACCATTTTTCAAGTGGATATCTAACACCGAGTGACTAGAGTCCTAGAGAAGTGACTTTTCCCGATGACGTTGGCTTGTCTAAAGTCACACAGTGATATTGGCAGAGTCAGGACATCAGTCTTAGTCTCCTTCTTGCCATCACACACCAGCCATCTCTTCCAGAGCTGCCTGGCCAGCAGCAGTTCCAGAAGCTGTGTTCAGTCTCTCAGCCAATGACCAGGGCCTCAGTCTGACTCCTGCAAAATCACAGATGAGTGGAGTCTGCTCCTCGTGTTAGACAATGTTGGTGTGTAAGGAACGGTGGCCCCTCCCATGCGCCAGCCTCCGGACCACGCTTGATCTTCACAATGACTTTGGCCTTGCCTGCACCCTTGCTTCTCTACTTCCTATTGGATTTCTGGCTTCCTAGTCCTGGCCTCTTTAGTGTCAGCCACACGTTGAGCAACAATTATTCGGCTTGATGAACTTGCACCGCCAATTCAACCTGCTGTTCTACCCTAGCTTTGTACCCCCTGTAGGCATAGATGACAGTCATCACCTACCAAGCCAGCCCCAGAGAACACAGCTGCTGTGCCAGGCCCAGAGCTCCCCCCCCCCAAGTCCCGCCCCGTTCCTCCCAACCTTGCCAAGGAAGGCATGGGTAATCCAAAGGATATTGCCCTAGCTCTTTAAGTTGGGAAGCATCAAAATATTGTATAAAGCTGATAAAGATGTAAATACCCAAATCCTTCTCTCAGCCTCCTGAGTGTGTTTTAATCTGCTCACCAGGTGGAGAGGAAGCATACCAAGACCCAAGAACCCCGGCATAGTAAGAGGTGCTATCTGCAAGCACACACCTTCCTCCACTGGACTAAGAAACCTCATCAGGTTGAAATTTTTAACTTAAGAGAAGGAAAAAAAGGAAATAGCTAATTTGCTAATTATTGCAGAAGATTATTAATCTTGCAAGTGTCACCACACAGGTTCCAAACATGAGCCAGGTCATAGAAATCGTACCCTTGGCTTTCAGCAATCAGCAAAGGAAAATCATATTTCCATTTGGCAGCGTTCCTTATTTCCAAACTTATGGGAGAAACCCAAAACTTTGCACATTGGGAAATTGTTAGAGGCCAGGCTTAAATGTTTCAGCAGCTGCCCAAGAAACTTAGCACGAGAGACTTTGTAAACCCAGCCAGTCTGCATTAGTCATGTCTGAAATCAAATCCACTCAAACAGTAGTGTGATATACATCAGCCCTATGTCGCCAGATTTAAAAGTTCAAAATGTCAGGGATAAGATGCACCCAAAAAAATTAACAGGAAGCCCAAGGGAATATTTAAAAATTCTAAGTGGGCCTTTTTCTTCTTTGCTTTCCGCTTTAGGCAAAAATGCAGATGTTCAAACATTGTCGAAAAATCAAACTTGTGTTTGAATGGAATTTGAGGAGAGCAAGAAGTATCAGTTATCCAGATGCCCAGTCTCACAGTCATCATGGCCCCTAAGCCAATCTGGAAAACTCTGGGCCCAGCACTTTCTCTCCTGTGGATTGGCTGAAGAGAGTGGACCATGGGCTGTCAGTGCATGGAGAATGCCCAGTCAGGGCTCAACTTGCAGATGAGGACGGAGCCCTATTTGCTGTTGAGGACCTTGGCTGCCTGACAGCAATGAGCTGATGTCTGGGAAAGAAGCGGTGGTGGGAGAGATGGCGGCCAGTCACCGTGACTCTCAGTAGGGGCCGCACTCCTGACTCTCCCGCACCCGAGATCAGAGCAGAGAGTGTGCTAGGTGCGGGTGCCCTCATCCCTGGCGAGCTACATTTTCTTTGTACAATGGAGACAATTCTACCCACCTGGCAGGACTGCAGTTAGCCTTGAGGCAAGACGGTGAGAACTGTGCTGAGCACACGGCCCGGGACCTCAGAAATGCCTTCCAAGGCTGCAGGTCACCCACTGCTGTCCAAGAAATTAGTCCCAAACTTGTCAGCTGAAAATAATACGCATTTGTCACTTCACGCTCTCTGTGGGCCAGGGGTCTAGCGGGGTGCACCTGGCTGCAAAGACTGCTGGAAAATGTTGTCTCTACTCCAGGGGGCTTGGTCTCCAGCTAGAAATGGGAGAGAGAATTCTGTTGTCATAGAATACAGCGAGGAAAAACTCTGAGGAACAATTCTGTCCCACCAGGCAGAATACTAACAGAAGTCTGGCATAACATCAGATAAAATAGACCTTGGGAAAAGACATTAATATGGATAATAGGCAACAGTATAAACTTTTTAAGATTTAATTCACAAGAAATGTATGTACAGTTAGCAAAAAAATTCAAAATATATAAAATAAGAACTGACAGAATATAAAAAGAAACAAACAACAACAACAACAAAAAATCAGGGGACAGCGCTGTGGCGTAGCAGGTAAAGTCACCACCTGCAGTAACAGAATCCCATATGGGCGCCAGTTTGAGACCCAGCTGCTCCACTTCTGATCCAGCTCTCTGCTGTGGCCTGGGATAGCAGTAGAAGATGGCCTAAGTGCTTGGGCCCCTACACCCGCGTGGGAGACCCAGAAGAAGCTCCTGGCTCCTGGCTTCGGATCGACTCAGTTCCAGCAGATGCAGCCAATTGGGGAGTGAACCAGCGGATGGTTCACTCTCTCTCCCTCTCTTTCTCTCTCTCTCCCTCTCCCTCTCCTTCTCCCTCTTCTTCTCCTTCTCTCTCTCTGTAACTCTGACTTTCAAATAAATAGATAAATCTTTAAAAAAAATTTCAGACCATCACCAAAGGAGGCAGTCAATGCCTGGCAAATCAAACAAAGGAAAAGAATCAGTAAGAATATAGAAGATATAGGGGCCAGTGCTGTGGCCTAGCCAGTAAGGCTGCCTCCTGCAGTGCCAGCATCCCATATGGGCACCAGTTCTAGTCCCGGCTGCTCCTCTTCCGATCCAGCTCTCTGCTATGGCCTGGGAAAGCAGAGGAAGATGGCGCAAGTCCTTGGGCTCCTGCACCCATGTGGCAGACCCTGAAAAAGCTCCTGGTTTTGGATCTGCTCAGCTCTGGCCATTGTGGCCAGTTGGGGAGTGAACCAGCAGATGGAAGACCTCTCTCTCTCTTTCTCTCTCTCTCTATCTCTCTCTGCCTCTCCTTCTCTCTCAGTGTAACTGACTTTTAGATAAATAAATAAATCTTTAAAAAAAAGAATATAGAAGATATAAAGAACACATACTTAATTTATTGGATATATTTAAATACTACTCTGATAAGCTAGAGCAGAAATCATTTTCAAGCCCAGAGAAAATAGGAAAATTGACTCCAATGCAAACCAAAAGCAAGTATCAAAAAATTTCAAATTATTGATATGAGTCATCATATTCAGTGATGATAATGAAATTAAACAATTGCAAAAAGATAAATTCTAGAAAGCCAATTGAATATTTAAAGCAGGTGCTTTAAAATCTTTATGGAAATGAGAAGACACTTATATGAAAAAGCCAAGGGAAATATTACCTATTTACACCTGTGGGATGCAGAACTAATATGTAGACTACATAGAGATTTCTCAGATCTCAACTGTAATCAATTACCACATGGGCAAAGGCATGAACAGATATCTCACCAATAAAGCCACACAGACAGCAAATATGATGAAAAGATGTTCAATATTATCAGCTACTAGAGAAATGCAAAATCAAAACCACAATGAGATAGCACTATAAGCCTGTTACAGTGGTTAAAACAAAAAATAGTGACAACGTCAAATGCTGACAACGATGCAGAGAACTGAGCCACTCATGGCTTGCTGATGAGAGCGTAAGATTATTCACTTTGGAAAAGAGTTTGGCAATTCCTTAAAGAGCTAAATATGCAAGCAAACCTGTACACAAATGTTCATAGCAGCTCAACAAACGTTTTATTTTGTTTTAATTTGAAAGGGAAGGAGTGGGGGGAGGGAAAGAGAATTTTGATTTGCTGGTTCACTCCACCAATGCCTGCAATGGCCGGGGCTGGACTGAGGTCAGAACCAGGAGCTGGGGCCACAATCCAGGTTCCTTACCCGGGGGGCAGAAACTCCACAACTTGAGTCATCAGTGCTGTCTCTTAGGGTCTGCATCAGCAAGAAGCTGGAATCGGGAGCCAGATCTGGGCACTGACAGCAGCTCTCTGATGTGAGATGCAGGTATCTTAACTGCTAGACTAAACATCCACTCCTCACAACCAGTAGAAAACCTCCAGATGTCCTTCAGTGGATGAATGGCTAGGCAAACCACAGTACATCCATAGTGCGGAGTTGGGTTCAGCAATGAAAATAAAGTTTACTACTGATAACCACAACAACCCAGACGGATCTTCAGAAAATTATGGAAAGTGAAAAAAGCGACCTTCAAAGTTTCTGTACTGTGTAATTCCATTTAGATAGCCTTCTTAGAAGAACAAAATTGTAGCAACAGGCGACACATTAGTTGTTGCTAGGAGTTAAGGAGAGGTGAAGACGAGAGGGCAGAAGCAGCAGCTGTTGAAGGGCAACACGAGAGAGCCGGTGATGGAGACCTGCTGTATCGTGGCAGAGTCAGTGTCAGTCTCTCAGCCGAGAGACGCGCTACAGTTTCCTAACTCGTCACCATTGGAGGGAGCAGGCTAAGGGGTCCAGGGGATGTCTCTGTTATTTCTTGCAACTGCATGGGAATTTACAATCATCTCAAAATGTAAAAGTTCATTTAAGAAAGCTGTGGGATGCAGTGAAAGCAATACTTTCATAGAATTAAACATTTATATTAGAAAGAAAACAGGCTCTGGGTGAGCATTTGGTACAGTGCTTAGATACCTCTTGGGACACCCATATCTCATATCAAAGGGCCTGGGTTTGAGTCTCAGCTCTGCTCCCAGTTCCAGTTAACTGCAAATGTCTTGGGAGGCAGCAGGTGATGGCTCAAGTAGCTGGGTTCCAATCATGCTTGTGGGAGACTTAGGTTGAGTTCCCAGCTCCTGGCTTCAGCCTAGTGCAGTCACAGCCACTATGGACATTCGATCTCTCTCTGTCTTTCAAATAGATAAAACTAAGTAAATCATTTTTAAAAAAGAAAGAAGGAAAATCTTAAAATTAATGATATAAGAAATTAGGAAAATAAGAGCATAATAAGCTCAAATAAAGTATAAGAAACAGTAAGGAGCATAAATTAATGAAATAAGAGCCACAAAAATATTATAGAGCAGATTACCTGAGATAAAAAATTGTTCTTGGGGCCAATGCTGTGGCGCCACAGGTTAAAACCCTGGCCTGCAGTGCCAGCATCCCATATGTACGCCAGTTCAAGTCCTGGCTGCTCCATTTCCAATTTAGCTCCCTGATAGTGCACTTGAGAAAGCAGCGGATGATGGTCCAAGTCCTCGGTCCACTGCACCCATATGGGAGACCCAGAAGAAGCTCCTGGCTTTGGATCAGCTCGGCTCTGCTAGGGAGTGAACCAGCGGATGGAAGACCTCTCTCTCTGTCTCTACCTTTCTCTGTAACTCTTTCAGATAAATAAAATAAATATTTTTTTTTTAAAAAAAGGTTGTTCTCCACAAAAACCAATAACATGGGCAAAGCTCTAGCAAGATTGATCTCAGAGAAGATCAGAAAGGCCCAAATTAGCAATGTTAGGCCCAACACAAAATATACACCACAGGTACAGCAGATACAGAGAAAAGATTCTAGATCATTTTCTGATGAAAAATTTTGAAAAATAAGTAAAGTGGATAAATTTCTAGAAAATATGACTGACCCAAACCACGTTACATAAAGGAGAAAATCTAGTTAGGTAAGTGTTTTAAAATATTTTCAAAAATGAAAATTCTAGGCCTTTTATACTTTCAAAACATCAGCGATTGTCATCTTATGCAAGTTCTTGTCTAGCATTAAAACAAACAGAAAAGAGAGAAGGGAAGGGAGGGAGGAAGGAAATATTTTCTGATTCATCTTGTGATACCCCATCTAGACAAAACAGATCAAGGTCCAAAAACAGGGGCAGGTGTTTGGCCTCGTGATTAAAATGCCAGCTACGGTGCCCATGTCCCACATCAAGTCCCTGTGTTCAAGTCCTGGTCCCCTTCAGCTCCTGACTCCAACTTCCTGGAACTGTGGACCCTGGGAGGCGGCAACAAGGACTCAAGGAATTGGGTCCCTGCCACCCACAGCAGAGACCTGGATTGAGTTCCCAGGTCCCAACTTAGGCCTTAGCCCAGCCCCAACTTAATAATGCTAATAAGCATTTAATAGTGCTAATAAGCATTTAAGGAGTGAATCAGTGGTTGGGAGCGCGCTCTCTCTCTCGCTTTCTCTCTCTTTCCCTGCCTCTCAAATTAAAAAAAAAAAAAAGTTTTTAAATCCAAAATCACTAGATAACATAAAGCTAAACCAAATTCAACAACAAATAAGAGATTGAGTAGGCTTTATCCCAGAAATGCACCACTGATTCAATATTAGAAAAATTTATTACTTTAATTTACCACAAGAATAGATTAAAGGGGAAAAAGCTGCACGATCATCTTGATAGGTACAAAATTCAATAAAAGTCTGAAGCCATCCATCACTGGGACTTTAGGCACATTACTGCCTGCTAGCTCCAGGAGACGGCGTAAGAAGGCTCAGGGGAGTGGAGGCCTGGAAAGAGCACGGATGTCCATGAACAACAGATGAGATGACAAACTGTGTGTGTGTACCAAGGAACAGAGCAGTGAAAGTGAGGAAGCCATGGCCACAGACAACAGCACGACTGACTCTCGCAAGCACAATGTTGGCGAAAAAGCTCACAAGATTGACGTATCTAAAACTACGTTTTGGTCCAGCGTTTGGCATAGCCCTCGAGAGGTTGCTTGGGAGGCATCCCACATCAGAGTGTCTGGCTTCAAGTCCTGGCTCCACTCCCGATTCCAGCTTCCTGCTACTATGCGCTGTGGGAAGCAGCAGGTGACGGTTCGAGTACCTGGGATCCCGCCACCCCCATGGGAGAGGCTCAGATGGAGCTCCTGGCTCCTGGCTTCAGCATAGACCAGCCCTGGCTGCTGTGTTCATCTGGAGGGTGAACCAGTGGATGGGAGCTGTCTGTCTCTTGCTTTCAAATTAGATAAATAAATCATTTAAAAGAGAAAACAAAAGTGCTCCTTTTAGGGATATTCAGAAACTTTAGGAAAAGCAGGAAATTGACACAGCATGCACAATAATGTTCCCTGGGGCAGTGGGGGGCGGAGTGGAGAGCTCTGGTTGTGGTAGCCCTGAGAATGGCTCAGAGTTACTGGGCATATTTGATTGAGTGAGGAATAGGTAACTGATGTTTGTTTCCTATTATTCTTGAAAATGAGGTGCCAGGTTTGTGGCACAGTGGCTCAAGCCATCACTTGGAACATTGGCAGCCCATTGAGTCCTGGCTGCTCTACTTCTGAACCAGTTCCCTGTTCATGAACCTGAGAAAGTAGAAGACCTTAGCACTTGGGTCCCTAACGCCCACATGGGAGATCTGGATGGAGTTTCAGATTTTTTTTTTTAAAGATTTATTTATTTATCTGAAAGGCAGAGTTACAGAGAGGCAGAGGCAGAGAGAGAGAAGTCTTCCATCTGCTGGTTCACTCCCCAAATGGGCGCAATGGCCAGAGCTGCACCCATCTGAAGTCAGGAGCCAGGAGCTTCTTCCTGGTCTCCCACATGGGTGCAGGAGCCCAGGCACTTGGGCCATCTTCCCAGGCCATCGTGGAGAGGTGGAATGGAAATGGAGTAGCCAGGTCTCAAACTGGTGCCATATGGGATGCCAACATTGCAGGACATAGCGCCAGCTAGAACGCTCATTTTGGGGACAGGATTTCTACTGCCACAGAAAAGCCACATTATTCCGAGCGTTGACTGAATGTCGCTCCTGGCTTTGATTGGTCCAGATGTTCTGTGAAGCCAGGGCAGGTGACAGCGAGCTGCCACCCTGTGTACTGCTATAGTGTTGTGTTTTTTTTGTTTGTTTTTGTTTTTGTTTTTGACAGGCAGAGTTAGTGAGAGAGAGAGAGACAGACAGAAAGGTCTTCCTTCTGTTGGTTCACTCCCCTAATGGCCACTACAGCCGGCACTGTGCCAATCCAAAGCCAGGAGCCAGGTGCTTCCTCCTGGTCTCCAAAGCAGGTGTAGGGCCCAAGGACCTGGGCCATCCTCCACTGCCTTCCTGGGCCACAGCAGAGAGCTGGACTGGAAGAGGAGCAACCGGGACTAGAACCCGGGGTGCTGGCACCACAGGCAGAGGATTAGCCTAGTGAAGCGCTGTGCCGGCCATGCTGTAGTTCTTTATAATTACCCAAAGGACGTAAAGACCGAAGCCCTACTTTCTTTACAGTCCT
Organism: Lepus europaeus; assembly: GCF_033115175.1. Lineage (NCBI taxonomy): Eukaryota > Metazoa > Chordata > Mammalia > Lagomorpha > Leporidae > Lepus > Lepus europaeus. The sequence goes on from NC_084846.1 coordinate 30,286,728, forward strand.
CACACCGACCTAAATCAACTGTAACTATTATGTCCGCAAGGTTCCAAAGTGACCTCTTATTAAGATGATCTATAATTTTGATTTGTTTCTATTGCTCTCAGCAGAGGCCTGGGCCTGTTGACTGCATTCAGGTTTCCCTCCTGAACCACTCGTGTGCTCAGCAGCAGGGAGCTGGGCCTCTTGACTTCAGTGAATCTGCCTTTGCCCTTACCGTTGTCGGTGACTGTGAGCTGCTTCTGCAGGAGGTAGCCTGACTCATCTCACCCCACTCCCTCAGAACCAGTCCTGTGGGCTTACAGGGGCAGGGGGAGGGCTCTGTGACTGCATTCTCACGGCAGTGACCACAGACGTCTATGCAGACCTAATGGACCGCAGACTGAGATGCTCCACTTCCGCGACCTCATGTCATCGTGGCTTATTCATCTGCATTCAAGATGGAGAAGCTGACACTCAGAGGAGAAGCAGGCAGTGGGACGTCACAAAGAAAGGACAGAGCTGAGAGACTTGAGCCCCACTCGGCTCAACCCTCTTCTCCTCCCACTGCAAGCCTCAGTGAGGGTTGTTTTCTGATTGGCTGAGAGGAGGAAGCAGGCTCAAACCCCGAGTTTCGGGTCGCTCTCCTTCACACCTTCGTGCCTCTCCCTGGACAGCGGAGAGTGATCTCTTCCCAACGAAAGCACAGAGATGACACTCAAGGCCAGGTGGTGTTTTTGTCTTTCATTATAACCGGTAGAGGTGGGAAATAAAAGAGCACTGTGGAACTGTTAGCAAGTTTGGAGGAAGTTCGCATTCTGAAGCTCGCGCAGGCTAAACGTGCAAACGATTGCTTTAAAGCAATTTAACGTTTTCATTTCAAAGTCGATTGAGACATTGGATTCATTTCAGTATCTTAACAGTATCATCAGCTCTATAGCTGGACAAATAAATAGATAGACCTATAATATCGTCATTCAAATGATTAAAAAGAAATAAAATGATGCCAGATGTTTATTTGGAATAACCCATAGAACACATTGAAAACAATTCCTATTTCTGCAACTGGGAATTGGAATTGATCATTACTGGGCATTAAATGTGCGTATGTTTTTGTGAAGTTCCTAAATCTATTTAATTTCTATGTTGACAGAGATATTAGACAGCTGTTTGAAAATCTGTCTCCCTTTCCTGAGCTGTGCACAAGAAATCTTTATGTTAAACCATGAAATGTCAATGAGAGCTCTTCAGTGTACTAATCAGCCCGTGAGGGCCCTGTGTGCCACTGGAAGCCATAACCTTCACTTACAGTCTCAACGGCCTTGATCGCCCCACGGGCAGCCTCTTAAGACCCGGCAGTTGCAGGCAACGTCTCTCAAGAGCAGTGTGCAGTCTCGGCTCTGGTGAAAACAGCCAGAGACGATGACTTAGGAGATGTGCTCTCCACCACAGGCTTCCGCTGTGGCTCACTGCGCACCCCAGGGGGAATCCTCTGGCTCCATTGCCCATCTCAACCCCATCACAGGCTTCCATCCTTGAGGAGCCAGTGGCAAACGACAGGGGGAGCCAGGTGTAAGAGAAGGAAAATCCAGTTCATTCATTCCCTCAGAGGGCAGGCTGGTGAAGTTGCTAATGGGCATGATCTTAGCATCTTCAAAAATATTTCCATAGCCCAGACAAAGGAAGGGAAAGCATCTTTTTAAAAAAAATTTATCTATTTATTTATTTGAAACAGTTACAGAGAGAAAGAGAGAGAGAGAGAGAGAGAGAGAGAGAGAGAGAGAGAAAATCTTCCGTCCTCTGGTTCACTCCCCAGATGGCCATATCTGGGAGCCAGGAGCCAAGAGCTTCTTCCAGGTCTCCCATGCGGTTGCAGGGGCCCAATGACTTGGGCCATCCTCTACTGCTATCCCAGGCCATAGCAGAGAGCTGGATTGGAAGTGGAGCAGCTGGGACTTGAACTGGTGCCCACATGGGATGGTGAGACTGCAGGCGGCAGCTTTACCCGCTATGCCACAGTGCCAGCCCCAAAAGATAACTTGATTTTGATGCATGACAAATTTGTTTTTTCATAACGTGGATTTCAAAATTATTTTATACTCAAATAATCTTATCTTTTAATTCCACCTTTCCAAGACATTTCTGAAGTCCCCCTAAGTTCACTAGTGTGGTGACTGCCACCATTCAGCTCCCCAAGAGGTCTCGGGACATCATCCCCTTCTGCAAGGGAGGAAACTAAGAGCAGGTCAGTAAGTGACAGAGCCACATGGGAAACACAATTCTCCCAGGGACTGGAGTCCCAGCAAAGGGAGTTAGAGGATTTAATGGCCTCCGGCTGAAACAACTCTGTAAGTGCTAATCTGTGATGGTGAAGATCTTGGATTTGAGACTCACTCTCTGAGGCCATCTCTCTCTTGAATAAGAGAAACTGATGTTTACTGAGAACTGGAGAGATAAACCCAAACTTAATCTTCAAGGAAAAAACACCAGGAACTAGTTGGTGCCCTCCCCTCCACCTCATTTTAAAGATAAACAAAGAGAGGCACGAAGAGGTTAGGGTCCTTTCTCCAAGATTTTGCAGTTACATCAGCTGCTGAACCTGGACTCCAACCCTGCACAGTTCAACTCCAAGGTCGTGGACCTAACCTTGAAACTCCACCTGCTCCCCTGCAAGGGGAGGGAAACCATCTGCTTATGCCATGCCTCTACTTTAAAAATTGGTTGATTTGAGAGGTAGAGCAACAGACAGAGAGGGAAAGACACAGAGAGAGCTTCCATATATGGGTTCATGCCCCAGATGGCTGAAGCAGCAGGGTCAGGCTCAGCTGAAGCCAGGAACTCCATCCTGATCTCCCATGTGGGTGACATGAGCCCAAGCACTTGGGCCATCTTCTGCTGCTCTCCCAGGTGCATTAGCAGGCAGCTGGATTGGAAAGCGGAGCAGCTGGGACTTGAACACCTGCTCCACTATGGGATGCTGTTGCAAGCCCCAGCTTAACCCACTGTGCCACGCCAGTCCCCACCTACAGCTCTGCTTCCTCCAGGTTTCTCCCTTTATGGCCACATCCCCTCCTAAGACAGAGGAGCCTCATCTGAGGAACTACAGCCACTGTGGGAAAGAGCCACCTGTCAGCGACGCCCCATTTCCTGGCTCCAGTCTGTTACGTATTAATGAACATGTATGTGTGTGCATGTATTTCTATATCTATCTGCTCCATTATATTTTGATTGTAGAGTTCTACTCTCCGAGGATGAGCTTATTTTCATAATTTACAAGTTTTTAGAGGAATTGCCTCATTGTAATTCCCTAATACTGAAAAAGCAAACAGTTATTACTTTAGTAGCTCAGGGGAATGCTTATGATACAATGTAGAATAAAATAAAGTAGGCCCTAAAATTATATATACAATATGGTCACAGTTGTGTTTAATAATGGGATGCGTAGAGAATTAGCAAAGTGTTTAAAGTGGCTCTGCTACGGTGGGGAACAAATGCATGCCTTTTCTTCCTAATTCTTTACCATTAGAGGCTGAGTAATAGTCTTTATTTAACACCAGGTACTGTGCTGTTGCTTTGCATCATCTCATTTAATCCCCCCACAACACAATGATGTGGTCTCATTATTCCCACTTTACAGATGGGAAACCTACATGCAAGTAGCTTCCCCGAGATGTCCTGTGACCAAATGACAGAGGTTTTCTGCTCTGATACAAATTACCTTGGATTATTTGCTACCACAACACGACATCAAAGTGAGTGGCTTCTACACCGGAAGTGTATATGCTCACATTCTGCAGGCTGGAGTCCAGGGTCAAGGACCCACACCCACCATGACTGGGGTGGGCTCCGCCCAGGCTCCCTTTCTCTGCATCCTCATGTGGTCCTTCAGTCTGCCTGGGTCCTACATGTGTCTCCGTGTGCTCTAATGTTCTCTTCCGATAAGAACACCGTTTGTTTGAATTAGGGCCCACCTTAAAGGTCTCGTTTTAAGTTAATCACCTCTTTATTTATTTACTTGAAAGGCAAAGTGAGTGAGTGAGTGAGCGAGAGAGAGAGAGACTCTTCCATCCACTGGTTCACTCCTCAAATGACTGTAATGGCCAGGGCTGATCCAGGCCAAAGCCAGGAACTCAGAGCTTCATCTGGGTATCCCACATAGGTGACAGGGTCCCAAGCACTTGGGCCATCTTCTGCTGCCCTCCCAGGAGCGTTAGCAGGAAGCTGGATCTGAAGCAGAGCAGCCAGAACTCAAACAGGTGCTCTGATATGGGATGCTGGTATCGCAGGTGGCAGCTTAGCCCACTGTTCCACGATGCCCCCCCTACCCACCTCTTTAAAGACCTTTTCTGAAGATACAGTTCCCATGAGGCTCTAGGGGTCAGTCCAACATATGGATGTCCAGGAGACACCATTCAGCCTACAGTAGGCATCATCACCCATGGGTACTACTGCTGTCCCCAAAGATTTGTTCTGCAATTTTTTTACAAATTATGTTTTCATGCCATACAGAGTTATACTGAAAAGCCATATTTTCTTACTCTAAATTAAGGAGACTTGCTCACTGTGAGTTCCTTTGTTCATTCACTAATTCAGAACCAGAATGCTGGTTGCAAAGGGAAAGGATTAACTAGAAGACAAGGAATTTGAAAAGCTCACCTAATCCTCTTGCTCAGTAATTCAATAAAATGTCTCTTACTTTCTAATCAAAGCTTAAATCAAATAGCAAATGTACAGAGATCAAAACAGTATGAAGACCATCCAGGAGTTAGATCCCTTTAAGAAACTAAAAAGTTAGTGGGGGAAACAAAAGCGTCAATATTTGAAACGTTAATTAGAATGCATGATGGTAATATGAGAAATGCTGCAAGGTGGAGCGGGGCTGAATCACAGAAAGCAGAAGCCGCAAAGTAGACTTTTTGAGTTCAGAGAATGGTTGGTGATCAGGAGGGGTGATCCAGGAAGGCTTCCTGGGGGAGGAAGGACTTACTGTGCTCACCAAGGGGGCCCTCTCACCATTTCACGGGGTGCTGTGAGATTCAAGACAGGTTCAGCGAAATTGCACATCTATGATAAACTGGTGAGATGAACAAGAACCCAGGGAAGGCAAAACCTGCAGAGTTGGGGAGGGCGGAGGAGGAGAAAGGATGCTTCCAGGATAGCAATGGCGACTGGATTGAAATCACAAACGCAGTAATTCATGCACATTCTATTCCCGGCTTGGATCAGAGGCATCACAGAGGCGCTTGGAAAAGTCAGCTGGAAAGAGAGACCAGAGAGAGTCAGCTGGAGAGACCGGACAGAGGTCAAGTGTCCGGCAGCGAGGGTGGAGAGAGCTGGAACTGGCTGCTGGCTTGCCTGCAATTCCAAATGAGCTATAAGGTAGAGAAGAATCCCCGGATCTTCTGTATCAGGTCCACGAAGGTTAAAGGGACCGGCTACGTGACAAGGTCCCTTACTGGTGACAAGAACTTGGCCAGCTAGCAGCCTTCCAGGTAGCGTTCATTGGAACCAAACCCAGTCAAGGCTACAGTCCTTCAGACCCCCTGGCCTCAGAAGCAGATCTATGGGTTTTACTCTGGAGATCATTCAAACAATTGGGAAGGTGAGTTCCACTCAGCGGGCCAAAGTCAAGTGCTCCAGTCTTTGTCTTGGAGAGGGCTGTGGTAGAGACAGGCCCGCCTGTGCTCAGGAGGGAGGCAGCAGGTGGCCCCCTGCAGGGCGCTAGCTGGGTGACAGCCCAGAATGTGCTCTGTGTGGTCAGGCTGCCCCTGCCCCCGCTGACAAACTGTGTGGCTTTGTACAAGACCTTACACCTCCAGGCGTCTCTTCTATAAACTGGAGCTACCACTCCCAGGGTTGTTCTAGGAGTTCAGTGAACAGCTCATGTCTCATCCTTCGGAAACTGGAGATGTTAGCGCCACTCTTGGTAGCAGCGAGTCCTGCAGGCCCACTGGGGTACCTGAAAGGGGGAGGGCAGTGGATTAGAGCAGAGACCAAGGGCCTAGGGGTAATGTGCCACTGAAGGTGAGGGCTCCCAGGTTCCGCACAGGCAAGCCCCGAGTGCCTGAAACAGAAACAAAAGTCACCCCAATGAGGCGCTGATGTTACAGGCATTGGAAAAGTATGTGTGGCAGAGGCTGGGCTTAACCTTGACTGTGACATCAAAGCCCCAAAACCATGACCAGGACGAGGAGGTGGCCTAGGCCTGGCAGCAGCCCCAGATCTGCATTGAGAAGCACTGAGGAGGTGGCTGGAGGCGTGGAGGAAGGTCAGGCTGAAGGCTACGTCTTGAGGTGGCCCTGGGGACAGTGTGGGCTGCAGGGATGCCACGAAGAAGGCTTGCCTCAGAGACAGCATTGACAGAGGGCATGGGTGTGAAGCCAGGGTGGCCTCCAGATGAGCAGCTGCCTCCTGACCAAGGAAGCAGGAGCTTACGTTTCATCTCTTCTTGTGTTAGTAAAATGGAACCAGTCTGACCCTGACCATGACCAGGACCAGGACTGTGAGCGTGACCATGGCTGTGATGTTGCCAGGCCCTCTCCTCGCTCAGCCTTCACAATCTCTCTCCTTTGGTACCTTCTGGTTTGGATTCTGTGACCACGGCTGCCCACTGCTTCTCTGTTTCTCAGCTTAAACTTCCACAAGGAAGTTCACCCATGGGAGACTGGGTGGCCCTGTCAACTATGAACTGGCCATTGGCTTATCTGGGGTCAGGTTCTGACCCTGGCTGTGACCAGGAACACAGACGGTCCTGGCACAAAACCAACCAGCAAACACCAGCACTTGTCCTGCAGAGGTTGTGGGCAGGATGGCTGCCCCCACAGGGGGCCTCAGGGGACCCCGCCAGCACACGTATGCACCTGAGATGGGTAATATGGAACTAAGGTCAGAGACTGTGGGAGGTGGGAGATGAAGCCTGGGAGGCTGAGGAAAGATGAAATAGGTGGAAGCATTTTAATGCAGAGCTGGGTTGGAAAGCGAGGCCTTTATTTCATGTGGGGTTAAAAGTTTTGTAAAAGCCTTATAAAGGCTCCCCTGGAGGAGGCCAGCAATTGCACTCATGGTGTGGACACATGGGAAGGGACGAGATGCAACTTCACTCATGCACTGGATACGCACCAACCCAAAGTCAAGGCCACAAGACTGAAGTTCGCAAACGGAAAGTGCCAGCCTTGCAGGTGTTAGCACTTCTGGAAGAAACACAAGGGGGCGTGGCCATGCCACACTCTGGCTCCTGTTAGGGATGTAGTTGTGTTTACAAGAAACATTGGAAGCTCAGGAGGAGGAAATTGGAGAGAAAACAATGCAAAGGGAATAGACCAGCCAACTATTTGCAATCCATCTGGAAGTCTAAAACGTAAATCAACCCCCCAGCAGAGGCTGAAAACACAGGTCCAACAGAACTTAAGTGCAGAATGGAACGAAAATATGGCTTTGAGTTTATTAAAATGAGAAAAATGTTCCATGGACAAGAACACAATGCTGTGAGTGGCTGAGCTGGTCTTCTGACCACACTGTGGGGATTTTTCCTCCAGCTGGACAGCAGAGGTCCTGGAGCTCCTGAGCAGGGAAAAGAACAGGAGAGAATCGGGCAGATGGCGGCAAGAGGAGCAAGGTAGCATGGAGCACGCAGCAACCACGGCCTGCCCTGGCAGCTGTGACCTGTTTGCAGTGTGTGTGTGCGCGCCCCATCGCCAGATTAGGGGGTAAGCCACTGGCAGCAAGCAACCTAAGGCACCAGCTCTTCAGAGGTTCTAAAGGGGTGAGCACCTGGCACCACAGTTAAGACACCACTTGAGATTCCAGCATCCCGCATTAGTGTGCCTGGTTCAAGCCACAGCTCCACTCCTGATTTTGGTTTCCTGCTAACGCACACTGCTGGGGGGAAGGATGGCCCAAGTAGTTGAATCTGTGCCACTCTTATGGGAGATCCAGACTGAGTTTCTGGCTTCTGGCTTTGTCCTGGCTGTTGCAGGCATTTGGGTAGCAAACCAGTGGAGAGAGAAGATCTCTCTCTCTCTTTCTCTCTGTCCCTTTCTCTCCCTCCCCCCACCTCTCCCTCTCTGTCACTCTGCCTTTCAAACGAATGTATCATTAAAATAAATAAATAGTTCTCAAACGAGGCTGTAAAACTGCAGGGATGCTAGAACGTCGCTGAGAGCGTACTGAGATGAAACAAACGATCCCAGTGCCTCTCGGGGAAGACATCCTGGGGCGGAGGGAGAAGCAACTGTACTAAGATGACAAAGGGTGGCGCTGAGCAGCCTCCTGGAGTGATGGCTGGAGGCATATGTAGGGCCTGCTGCCATCGAAAGCGTTTGGGTGAGAATTCAGTGTCAGAGCAGAATGTCTCAGATCAGCAGAGGAGACACAGAGGCTGCACAAGGCAGCATCCCTCATTTCTTGTAGCCATGCTGTGCTCAGGATCTACGGTGAAGAAGTGAGTGGAGGAGAATCTGCATGCTCCCAGTTCTGCGCGCCCCTGAGTGTGCACGCTGCCACCTTGCCCCAGTGCTTGCGGGCACTTGAATTGTGTGTGTGTGTGTGCCCAGCTAGATTTCCTCCAGGCTCCGATGGGCTCCGACAAGGCAGAGAATTTGTGAACTGGGGCACACAAGCCCTCCACAGTCAACTGATGTCCAATAATGTGACTTTTTGTCAAAGTTTGGATGGGATTGTATCCTGGGGATAGCTCTCCTTGCCTTGAAAGGGTCCTGTAACTAAGGGAATATAATGGAATAATGACTGGTCCAGTAAAAACTCTAGAGCAACAGCTTTCGGACTTTGGAGGGTCCTGCAGGTCTATGGGGGCCACCAGTTCCCCCTGCAGAGAGCAAGGGGATTCCCTGAGGTGGAGCCCTGGGCAACACCCCCCACCCTCTGCAATCCCTACTGGAGTAAATTAGCTTTTTACTGGCAAAAGACTGCTTCACAGTTCGAAGGACCAGTGTGCACAAGACATGTGGTAGGCTCTCGTGCCAATGCGGAAGTGGCACTGAGGTGCCAGCTGGGGAAAGAGGCAGCAGTGGCCTTGTGTTTCAGAAAGAGAATCAACCTTTCAGCTATATCTGGCTTGACTTCTTTCTCTGGCGGGAGCTGTAGAACATGGACCAATAGCATCTCTGAGGCTTATTTATAAAAACAGGATTTCGAGCCTTCACACAGTGTGGACTAAATGCAATATTTGTACCGGTAGGAGCTGAATGAATGCAAGATAATGCACAATGCCGAAGTCCAGCAAACAAGTGCCCTTCATTCCTCTCCCTTCAGACAGAAAGCCTCCACCTACCTTGAGAAGAATCCAGTAAAGTTTCTCCTTTTGTATCCGGTAAAGGGAACCTGCTGTGCCTTTTGCCAGTGCCATGACTGAGGGCTAATCACCTGGCTTCCTCTGTAACATGGGGATAATGAAGGTTATCCTGGAGCCCTCACAGGGTTGTTGTGTAGGATAAATAAATGTTTGTGCAAATGTTTTATCAGTGATAAAGAAGATAAGAAGATGTCCTGTCAACAAACATACATGCTGGAGGTGTTGAGCCAGACCCCAAGGCTACTTGGTTACTGGGTAATAGTGGTGACTGAAATGACCCACACAGGCACTGTGGGACACCCCGCTTGGTAAACAGTGCCACCCCACAGGTGGAGACATGGGCAGAGGACACGGGTGGAGACACAGGGCAGAGGACATGGGAGTCCACAGACAGTCTCAATGATGGCGATGGCAGCAGCAGCAGGAGAGCCTCAGGGGTCTTCTACATGGCTCTGTTGTTAGCTGATGTCACTCCAGGGCTGCAGACAGAAGCTTCTATGCATCATATGGGTCTTGCCATAACAACGTACAGAGAGGGCAGTTGTTCAGTTTCCACAGTGTGACAGTGGAGTGCAGGGGAAACAGGGTTGTCTACACACTTCTCACCAATTACTGCAGTGTGGTTCCCACCAAGGATGAGCCTGGGCCACTGTGGCTGTGCCGTGTTTGGTGTGGCTCGGAGGCCAGCATCAAGGAGCCTCTGAGTATGGTGGAAGCAGTGGCTTGAGGGAGGCATCAGGATGGGAAACATGGTCTAGTCTCAGACCCTGGGCAGCTGCTCACCACATCTTGCCTTTAAGAAGAATTTCAGGGGCTGATGTTTTGTTGGAGTGCGTTAAGCCACCACCTGCGATACCGACATTTCATATCAGAATCCTGGTTTGAGTCCTGGCTGCTCCACTTCCAATCCAGCTCCCTGCTAATGTACCTGGGATAGCCATGGAAGATGGCCCAAGTACTTGAGCCCTGCCCACTCCTCTGGGAGACCTGGATGGAGTCCCTAGCTCATAGCTTCAGCCTGGCCCAGTCCCGGCAGCTGTGGCCATCCTATGGAGTGAACCAGTGCATGGAAGATATCTCTCTTTCTGTCTCTAACTCTACCTTTTAAATAAATAAATAAATAAATAAATAAATCTATCTTAAAAACAAAGAATGAAAACAAGTTTACATAGCCAGTGATTTTAAGAGCTTAGAAGTCAATGGTTTCCAGGAGGCCTCCCTGCCAGATATCTTGCAGATCTAATCCTGGGCATGTCTCATTCTCCCCTGCTTATTGCCGTCTCCTTGGCAGACCCCAGGAATGTGCAGGCCACCTCCATCCTGATTTGGGGGGTGGGATACTGCCTCAATATTGAAACTGGAGGACTGTTGGCCCATGAGTGGAGAAACAAAATGTGGTATCTAGTTGGGTTTTTTTTTAATTTTTTGATAGGCAGAGTGGACAGTGAGAGAGAGAGAGAGAGAAAGGTCTTCCTTTTCCCGTTGGTTCACCCCTCAATGGCCGCTGCAGCCGGCGCACCGCGCTGATCCGATGGCAGGAGCCAGGTGCTTCTCCTGGTCTCCTATTCAGGTGCAGAGCCCAAGGACTTGGGCCATCCCCCACTGCACTCCCGGGCCAGAGCAGAGAGCTGGACAGGAAGAGGAGTGACCGGGACAGAATCCGGCACCCCAACAGGGACTAGAACCTGGTGTGCCGGCGCCGCAGACAGAGGATTAGCCTATTGAGCCGCGGCGCCGACCTAAAATGTAGTATCTAAACACCAAGGAATCTGCTCGGTCTCACACAGGGAGGCAGTACTGACACACACTGCTGTGGATGAGCCTTGCAACCATTACACTGACTGACGTAAGCCACTCGCTAAAGGACAAGAAGTCTGTGGTTCCACATGCACAGCACACTGGGATCAGAAATAGCTACACGGAGACACAGGGTAGAAGAGAGGTTACGGGGGCTGGAGGGGAGAGGGGAAGGAGGGGTTGCTGATTTGATGGGTGTAGGTTCTCTATTTGGGGTGGGAAAGGTCTGGAGATGGACGGTGGTGATGGTGACCCAACAGTGTGAACGCATGCGGTGCCACTGAATGGTGAACTTGGCAAAGGCTAAAACAGTCGATGTTACGTTACACATATTTTACCACATCAAAAACCAATGTGGCTCCAAAAGTAAAAGGAACAAATAAAGGCAAGAAAAATACAGAGGAACCACCACAGGTCACAAGGATCTCCCTTGATGAGCCTGGCACACTGAGATCTCACGAGCTTACTGTTTCCAAATACTTCCACTTCTATCTCCTCTCCAAAATGTGACATTTGTCACTGTCCCTGGAGATGTCAGAGATTGTGAGCAGGCAAGAATGGGTTGGATGGGTTGTGCTTTTGTGTCTGGACATAGATAAAGCATTTTCATAGAGGTTGATTCAGTGTTTTACCTGGTTAAAGTCCATCTAACGCGTCTGGTAATCATTTTAGCTATTAAGGCATAATGTGGATTCAGAAATACAGTTACACTAAGATCTTTCCCACTTGCCTACCTCTCGCCCAGATTATAGAGGGAATGCATTATAGACAATAAAATCTAAGGGGAAAAGAATTGCCACCGTGCTTCAGTGCTGCCATTAAACCAACGACGGCGGCCATTGCCTTGTAAAAAGGAAACAACAAGTTTACAGTTCCTCATTTCCCATGGTAAACAGATTGCTTATTTTAATTTTGAAAATAAAGCGATGGAGGCTATGTAGGTCTGTAAATAAGAGTGTGCATCTCAATTTTCTGCAAATGCTTAAGTGGTTTACATCTGTCTCCTCCCAGTTGTATTTCTCAAACATGAATTTCCATTTTAAAAAGAGTCGTAAAATCACTACTGTTTCTCTGTGGATCTATTAGCAATAAAATAGCCTACAGAGGTTTGCACAGCCATGGAAAATGTACAGTGATAATAGGCTGCCCTGCTGTTACATGGCTTATGCAAACTTTACATTTATCACGGCAGAACCATCTATCCGCAGGCTTGTCGCACAGCAAACAACTGAATAAAAAGGACCAAGAGAAGGAAGATGAGACCGAAATCTGTGTGTACACATCATTAATCAGACAAGATGAATTCTCAAACTTGGGAGTGTGTTTCCTCAAAGCCAGCCGAGAGAAGGAGCAGGAGGAAGAGGATGTGTCACGTTGATGGCAATCTGCAATGTACAACTTTCCAGAAAAATTAATCTTCAGCAAACAGAAGCATTTGCTCCTCCCATTTGCATGCTCTGTAGCCATGTGTATGTATGAGTATGTGTGTGTGTGTGTGTGTGTTTTAAGAGCCAAGCAGGTCATCTGTAGAGAAGTTTGTGTACAGCAGCTCACGCAATGTTCTTTCATTGCTTGAAGTCAAAGGGCTCAAAACCACCCTTTACTTTCCCACACACCAGAGTGGCCTCCCCATCCTTCTCTACACACTGGGTACCACGGAGCAGGTGCACCCATGCCAGGTGCGACTGAGGATTCAGACCCCTCTGCTCCCACTTTGCACCTCAGGGAAATTCTACCACATGCAGGAAAGGTGGGGTTTTTTTCCTCTTCATCTAAATTAATTCACAAGGGTCTAGAATGACGGCAAGAAGTAGGCACCAAAATGGTAGCATTCCACCCTCTTGTCTGGAAGCCCCATGTATCGTATGGTCCTCTGAGTAGTCCTATCTCAAAGAATCAACATAAACTAACAGATTTTAAATAGCTTGGTGTCTCACAGACTCTGCCATTCAGTGGTGGTATTTTTACATTTTTCCCAAGTGTTTTCATTTTGTTTTATAGATTTAATTGGGAGAGGAACCTGAGACATAATTACTGAGCCTTTCAGAGGGAAAGTGGAGAGGATACCTTTCAATTAATGGCTTGATGAGTGGCTTTACTCATCCTTGGAAGGTCCACTACCCAGGAGGAGATCAAAACAGCAAAGAGTAAAAGGCAAACAGTGAGAGTGATAAGAAAGGGGGAGGGAAACTGGCACATCCCACAACCCCCTAGTCTCTGCCTCCTAAATATCGTGGCTTTTAGTGAGGTGAAGTCTGCTGTTTTGAATCTATTTATATTGCTCAGTTCCTGAGGGAAGCTTTGAGTTACCTGTCCCCAGATCAATAGATCAGTTCAAATAATTGAGTTTGAAACAATCCAACCACTGGCCCCAACCCACCCATGGATCAGGCAGCAAGTGTGGTGCCTTATGTTTGCTTCATGGGAAGCAGTCAGTTCCTGTTTCTGGCTACAGGAGAGGGCCTGGTGGAGAGTCCTGTGCGTTGGACACCCCTGTCCCGGTGCATCCTCAGGGCACTGCACTCCCCTCCTGCTGCAGTTCCGACGCCGCCCCGCCTTCCCCACATCCGCTCCCACTATACATCTTCTACACAGCAGGGCAGGGTAATTCGCTGCATGCTAGGCAGTAACTACATAGTAATAACAATAATTCTTGGTACTTAGAGCTCCTCATCCAAGGCCGTCACCCAAGCTGAAAGAAGTTTAAATATATCTGCTCACAGCAGTGGGTGGGTGGCTCTGCTCTCTTTTCCAGGCCTGGAAAGAAACGCACACATGGAAAGGAGGAAAATGCCTGGCCCTTGGCAGAACTGAGAAAGAGAACCGAGTATGGGGAGAGCCACATGAGGAGCCATGATCTCTCCTTCCTCTGAACTTGCCTTTGCAGAATGCATTCGAACCTGGGCCTCTGGCTTCAGAGCGTGGAGGAGAAATTGTCATTCACCAGCTGAATATCTGTGATGAAATTAGCCACCAGCTTCCAAGCAGGTGCTCCAGGCACTGTCCCTAAGTCGAGTCACGCTGGGCTCTGTGAGTTGGAGGGAGCCTAGGTCTGATGATTTCTCTAGTCCCTCGAACCTGCCACCCTGGGGCACTTGGTCCCCGGGGCCCTGTGGAGTGTCTCCCTTGACCTGCACTGAGGGTAGATTCACCCATGGACTTCGCCAGGCAATAACCATACCCAGGGCCTCCCCCAGGCACAGGCTGTGGTGGGGTGGGCACTCTCCAGTCAAAGGTCAAAGGTCCCAGAACTTCATTTTCTACTCCTTCCCATCAGCTCCCCACTCCTGGCCAGAGCCGTTTCTGCTCTCTCTCCTCACCCACCTGTCCCATAGGATGTTCCATTCTCTCCTTGTTTAAGGTCTGCACTTTTTGGTACCACCATTGCAGGCCCAAATAACATGTTAGAGAGGAGAGCCTGCTTCAGGGAGCGACCCTAACTTGCTTTGTCAGTGATGGGAGTAATCTCAGATCTTCACTGGTCCCAAGTCTCGGGGATGCAGGAGCTGCACAACACCTGGGTGCAGGAGAGCAACCACACATCTGATGAGGCACCTGCCACCTGCCAGGCACTGCCGAGGGGGCTGCAAGGTTGCCTGGAAGTGGCAGGCACTGTCCTGACTCTCAAAAGGTCTCCAGTCCGGGGTGGGGGGGAGTGACAAGGTGGCGCACACCCAAGGACGACGACGCCCTGAGTTTTAGGTGTGCTGCAAACTCTTGCTCCAAGCATGTGCCAAGCCCTCAGACCAAAGGGTGTTTGTCACCTCAGACTTGGTCACAACAAGAAACCCGGGAGAAAGAAGAGCAATTTAGTCAAGGTAGGCGAGAAGTGGTTCCACGGTAAAATCACTGGAGCTTTTCACTCTGACTCAAAGCAAATACATTTGTCAAACACACCATAAATATACATTTGCACTATTTATTACTTCTGCCTATAAAAGAAAATTGTATTAGGTGATTGTGCTGAAAATGTGTCAAAAATATAATTTGCATCTCTTTTATGCGGGTGTTTTCGTGCATATTTGCTATATTTCAATTTGCTAATATACATATATATCTCTGTAGAGACATATATAAATGCTGTTTAGTTCTTCTGATCTTTGTTTTTATTTTCTTGGTATAAAGATTTCAATATAATTTGTGATTCTAAAAATATTGCTTTTGAAAAATATGGCCCGGATCCTTCATTCCCCTAATTCCCATAATCCAATACAATAAACCATGGACTAAAAGTATATTAAAGAGCATGTCCTGAAGGATTTGCTTCTCTTTGACAAACTGCCCCTGGGGGGTTCTGCAGGTTTCCTGGGGTCTGCGCTGCAGCGAGCCCAGCGCTCTCCAGTCGGTGCCTGTCCCCAGGCTTCTCCCCGGGCAGAGGGGAAGGCTCCTGCTCCCTCCCTCCCCGCAGTCCCACAACGCACAGGCAACTGAGGGTGCAGTTATTCGCCCTCCTGCTTTACCCTGCCAATGCCAGGGGCTTGAGAAGGAAGTATAGTCTTCCGCATTACTTTATTTATAGCGTCTCACAGCATTGTTGTGTGTTCAGAAAAGACTTTGCCATGATGCCCCTGCTGGTTCCTCTCAGGCACCGTACCAGCTGCCTACCGCAGGGAAGGATGGATAAAGCCCCAGTGGAGATCAAGGCGCTTCAGGGTCCCACAGAAAATCATGAGGTTAAAACTCAGCTCTCCCAAGTCTCGAGCACTCTGCTACTCTGGTAGGAGCATCCGCTTGGTTTCTTTCCCTTCTTAACAAGCCATATAAATATCACTTTTCCTGAACTAGAAAATACCCAGGGCCAACAGAGACCACTGTCCCTTCTACCATATTTTGAATCCTGGGTAGAAATTCCCTCTCAGGTTTCCCCTGGGAACTGACCTCACAGTGTGGCCAGGCAGACAGAGTGCTACAGACTGCACTGTGCCCCCGACCCACCTAAATACACAGATTGAAGCTCTAACCCCACCCCCCATTGTGACTAGAGGCGGGTACTTCAAAAAGTTCATGGAAAATGAAATTAAAAATAGCTCATTTTGGTGCAAAACAATTTGAAATCTGTGTATAGTTTTTTCGTAATACGGGTTTTTTATGAATTTTTTGAGGACCCCTTATATTTGAAGCTAGGGTTTTTAAGAGGTAATTAAAATGAAATGAAGTCACAAGGGTAGCAAAGTCCTAATCAATTGGAACTGAGGAAGACCCAGTGATTTCTCTCTCTCTTTCCACAAACACCCACTAAGGGAGGCCCACATGAGGACACGGGGAGCAGGTGGCCACCTGCAGCCAGAAAGGGAGCCCTCAGAAACCAGTGCGGCCGGACCTGAAGTCCAGCTGCAGAACTGCATTGCTTGAGCCCACCCAGTCTGTGTGTCTTGCCTTGGCAGCTCGGGCAAACTGAGACGGACTTAAAGTCTGGCTTTCAACACATCTCTTGGGGGCCACATGACCTCGACAGTCCAAGAAGCCGCTCAGAATCTGGCTGTGGATAAGTTTTCCAGGAGAGGTCCCTGTGAGAGGAGCAATGTGGCCGGTGCTGCGGCTCACTAGGTTAATCCTCCGCCTGCAGCGCCGGTATTCTGGGTTCTAGTCCCGGTTGGGACTCTGGTTCTGTCCCAGTTGCTCCTCTTCCAGTCCAGCTCTCTGCTGTGGCCTGGGAAGGCAGTGGAGGATGGCTCAAGTGCTTGGGCCCTGCACCCACATGGGAGACCAGGAGGAAGCACCTGGCTCCTGGCTTCGGATCCATGCTACACGCCAGCCATGGCAGCCATTTGGGGGGTGAACCAATAGAAGGAAGACCTTTCTCTCTGTCTCTCTCTCTGTCTAACTCTGCCTGTCAAAAAAAAAAAAAAAAAAAAAAGAGGCGCAATGTGTCTCTGTATCAAAGGCTTGGACCACATGAATCTAAGGCTGCAACCAGGGGGTACCAGGGGACCCTGGCAGGCAGGAAGCACAGGACGAGCAATCCTGCTGGCATCGCCCCGGAGAACAGGGGAGCCTGAGTGCTTCCCAGCCCGACCCACCATTCTCACCTGCCCTTCACCCAGCCCAACACCCTGAGAGAGGAAAAAAGTGAAGAGGGATGTCTCTGAGAGACAGAACGTTTTTACCAAAGAGAGTCTCGGCACCTGCCAGGGCCTTTAAGACGTCTGGCCAAACGCAGACAGCATTGGAAGTTAGTTCAGTTATTCTTTTCTGCTGGGGGCATCTCAGGAGAAAGGACAGCTGCGTCACAGACAAGTAAGGGAGTCACCTTATCTCTGCCCACAGAAGCCGAAAGTGAGGTGGAGCCTGTGACCCACTACAGAGGAAGCCTCTTCCTGGTGGAGGCATGGGGCTGGGGACCAGGCCAATTACCACATTATTCCAGAAGTCCTGAGAGCCCGGGAGGAAGATGCCTAACCACTCCACCCTTCCTTCTGTCTCCCATTTGCTCACAAAACGAGATTGTCCTGTGTTATTCATCTTGCTAACCAATATTTGCATGTACCATCAATGTTAAGTTCATGTTCCCAACCATGTTATAAATTCTGCTTGAGGGGAGAGGCCTTTGGGGTCTTTGTTAAGATGCCACTTGGGTTGCCTGCATCTCAAGTCCTGGCCCCAATTCCAACACAGCTTTCTATGAATATGCACCTTGGGAGGCAGTAAGTGATGGCTCAAGTACGTGGGTCCCTGTCACCCACATGGGAGACCTGGATGGAGTTCCTGGCTCCTGGATTCAGCCTGGTCCACCCCAGGCTATTGTAGGTATTTGGGAAGTGATAAAACAGATGGAAGATCTCTCTGTCTGTCTCTCTCTGTATCTCTGCCTTTCACACACAGGGAAAGCAAACACATAAATGTATTTTTAAATTTCTCTTGAGTGAAAACAAAGTGTGCCAACTACAGAACTCCGTGAAATATTTGTCAGCTAAGTAGTGACGTCACTGCGCTGCCCAGCTGGAACTTAAGAGTCTGTCAAAGTCTGTATGTGTCACGGCAGGTTCCAAAATCCTAACTCGGGACTCCTGCAGTGGGGACCAGCACTGTCTCAGCCAAGGGGTCTCCCACAGGTCAGCTTCCGCTTCAGAACCCATCTCCATCTCTGGGAAAACATTAGGATTCCCTTTTAAGTCTCCAGTTGTGTGAGAGTGGGTTCTGACTTGTTCCCTCTTCTCTCTGTTTCACATGGGCCCTCAGAGAACGGGAGCAGTGTGGTTCCTACAGCTGCAGACGGTCAGGAGATTGCTGTATGTGATTCAGGTAACTTAACCGTTTAATCCTCCCAGGAACCCCATGCAGAAGGCTCCGTCACAGTCATCTTCATTTTACTGAGAAGATAACGGAGACACAGACAATAACCTGTCCAAGGCTGCAGGGTCAGCAAGCACCAGAGCTGAGATCCAGACACAGTCAGGCTCCACAGTGCGGCCGAGCCAGCGTACCACGCCACCTGCGGGCCTCGCATTCAGTAACCATCAGACTGGCTTTGTGGAGAAGGCGGTGGCTCATCCCTCCGCCGGTAAGAGGCCTCTGCTGAGGCCCTACTCCCACAGCCCTCTTTGACTCCACCAAGATGTTCTTTTCCCCAAAAATTGGCTGTTTTGCAACTTACTCGTTGCATGAGCCTTGTGCATGGTGACCCTCATGCAGGGACCAGTGGGCTGTGCCAGCTGGGTGGTTTCCCCTACAGCTCCTCCCTAGGCCTGGTGAGGGAGCTGATCTGCTGTCCTCTCTTCCGGGGAGAGCACCCATGGGAAGGCCAGCCTGGAAGACAGACCTGGACGGCAAGCCCTGCTTAGAGCTAGAGACGGCAGTGGCCCGCAGCCAGCAGCCCCTCCGCCCTTCTCTGGAGGTGGCCATTATGCCTGCCTGGTGGTGCACCTACAACTGGGGGGCCTGACAGCCAAGAAGAAGGTTCCAGGGACCCGCCTTGAGGCCACAGCCGACTTTAGAAGAAGCAAAAGGCTTTGGTGGTCTGCAAAGACACCTTCTTCTAGAACATGACTGCACGCAGCAGGGAGGAAACACACGCTTCAAACCAAAGATGCTAAGTGCAGAATAATGCCCAAGTCAGTGAGGCCTCATCTCCATTTTTCATGTTGTTTCTTTTTTTCAATAGCTACTGGGTGCCAGAGAGGACAGGAACAACTTTAAAAACAATTAGCGGGACATGTGGTGTTCATTCTGGCTGGAACTACGCTGGCTCATCTACGGGCGAACACTCTGCAGTCTTTCATGAAAAATGTTTTAGAACTAATGAGCTATATTTGCATTCCCCGTAGAATGGATTTGGAATTTTTCATCTACGCTGCACCATGAAAAATGGATGTGTTTGACACAGAAGTCATTTGAACATAAAGCCCAGCCTCAGTGGAAAGACAACCTTCAGACAAACTTTCCGGGTTCCTCAGCTCATTCGCACTTGCTTCCACTGGGGAAGGTCAGGCGCACGTGAAAGATGGAAATTTCCTGCACAAACCTAGATGCTGATGAGATTTGTTTTTGTAGATAATCTGCAGCAGTGAAATTTTTCATAATGTCACTGCAAAATAAATTAAAATGTTCATCTTCATATGGCTGGTTCCATTGCATTAAAATAAATGTTGCAAGCTCATTTAATTAGTATAGTTAGGAATGTCTCTTCCCTGCTTCGCTGACTCTCCAGATCACAAGTTAATTTGTCAAAATCAGACCATTGTTTTTCTTTCATTCCTCATTACTAGAGACAGCCCCATTTAAATAAATGTTTATGCTACAGAGAGCAGAGCAGTGAACAACCCCAAATATTTTCATAAGCCAATGCTGGAAAAGTTGAAAACACAGGGAGTGAGGATATGGGGTTCCCCCCACCCGTCTTTGTGGTTATTGGATATTTGACTGGCTGAAAAGGTACAAAATCGAGCCGCCTGCTCTAACTGATGATGTTCCGGCATCCATTGCTCATGTTGGCCGGCGACACCCTCCAGCAGCCAGTTTTCTTCTATGTTTTCCAAGACAAATGATGACAAAAGATGCCATCTCTATAAATTACTCTCCCCAAATGATTCTCTTCAGGAACCCTTGGTTAATCAATTAGTCGGTGTTGGCGGGGGTCTGGACGGGAGGAGTCTGATTTTCACAGCAGTTCGTTCAACGTTAGTGGCTGGGAGCAAACGATAACCAAACTCCAGGGGCTCTGTTCTTTCCCCCTTGCTTCCTGACCCTCCCAGCCCTCCAAGAACAAGAAGTCTGGAGACTGGGGAGCTGTTGGTAAAGGAGAAGTTGGGGTTCACGACAGATGCCGGGGGGCAGGGTGCACTGGACTGGCCAAGGAGTGGTGTATGTGGAGATCTTGGGGAAGGCACCCCCTGCCCCGCAGTACCAGGCCAAGGGGCTGATCAGATCCATCTCAGTGCCCCTACTAATGAGGTGTTGCACCCTGCTCAGCAGAGGCCCCGCCACTGGGGTACGCCGCAGGGTTTGGCCCCAGCCAGGACGAGGTCAACCTTCCTCCTGATGCTTTGTCTTTAGCTGTGATGGAAATAAGATAAAGAGGGGTTAGCCTTCTTCTCTTTATTGCAGTTTTCTTGCCTTATCCACTTTCCTCTGCCGCCCTCCCAGGCCACATGTGTGCAAAGACCAGGGACACAATTCTTCAGATTTCTCAGGATGACGGGAGTAAGGCAGGTTGCAAACACAACCTCCATATGACTCTGATGAGGGCTGATGTTGGGATTAATCTTTCCCCTTTTTGTTTTCTTCATTTCTCTTTTCTTTTATTTTCCTAACAAATCTTTGGGACCAACTTTGGTTCACTAATAAATTATTTGGTTAACCTGAGGATTTCAAGACTGTACATCATACAGATGTGCCATTGATGACTGTGTTTTGCACAAATGCACTTGCCTCTCAGGAATCAGAACTCTTGGGAGCTGCCAGGGATTCGGCAGGCAGAAAGCAGCACCATTCCTGTCCTAGCCCATGGCTAGTCCGGAGTTTCAGTTCTCTGAAAGTCAGAGCTGAGCACGAAACTGAGCATTTGTTCATTCATTCATTCACTCATTCACTGGATAGGCACTGAAATATACAGACACAGACTGTGGAGGGCCAATCTTCTTTTTTCCCATGAAAGAAGTAGAGTCTTCTCAACAGGTCAAGGCCAATGATGCCGGTAACCTGTGGTCTGGCCCCTGAGCCAGGCCACCTTGCCTAGCGATGGTGCAGTTGGCAGGATACAGAGAGTCTCTGGGAATCAAGGAAGCTGGAGAGCAAACCAGGAAGGTGCAAGACAAGCAAAGGGAGTCAGAGGTGGGGTGAGCGCTCGGCCTGGGTGGTGGCCTAAAGGAAGCACAGAATTGTCCCTTGACATTTCTTCCCCTGGGTTCAGTTCCTTCTACAACATTTCTCAGGGCCAACCAGCCAGTGGGAGAGCAGAGCCCAGCTCAAATCCCACACTCCACTCACCTGCTGTGACCTTGGGCATGCAATGGCTCCCAAAAGGCCAATTTTCTTACACATACAGTGAGAAGAATTAAAATAATATATTTTGCATGGTTTCTGTGAAAATTAAAGGAGGGAGGGCCTCTGTGCAAAAGTGACCGGCCACATGTCAAGTGCCTGACAAAGGAGACTCTGGGAGGGAAAAGGCAGCAAAAGGCAGGGCAAGTTGGTGGATCAGAATGAGTGGGGATAAATACAGTGCCCTTGGAGAGAAATTAACTTTTAATGGAACGGATTATTAGTGAACTCCAGCTGCCCGACTCTTCTAGAATGGCAGAGTCTGAACTACTACATCTCTGGTTTACACGAGTCACAAAATTCATTGCTGTTTCATCAGGAACGAACTTCGTGTCATCTGGTCCAAACTCACAGCTTGCAAGAAGCCGAGCTGCCCTTCACGGCCACACACAAGTGTGCAGCTTCACTCCATGCTACGGAACACCACCCTTCAGGTGGCTGAAAGAGGGGACCACCTCGAACTCAGGGTGCCTGGCCCCCCAACCATTCCACCACCTACTGCCCTGAGAACGAGCTGAAGTCTCCAGGGCGTTTTCTTTTTTCCTCGCCCCTCTCGTATTGTAGGTGTGTCATCCGTTTCTGAGCCCGAAAACCGAACCTTATGTTTATCACCGTGAAGTTCAAGGAGTTGGGCTTTCATTTCCCTGTCAAGGTCTGTTTGCATCATAATTCTGTCACCTGGTGGATGAGTTTTACTTCTGAGCTCAGCGCTAGGCTGTTACCCTGCCAATCACACACCGCTCCCTCTGGTCCTCAAGGGTACCGGGAAAGACTTGGCCAGAGGGTTTACTGCACTCACGGCATCCATTCCTCAAAGCCTCCTGTTCTCCCAGGGACCACAATGCACAGGACTCACAGCCACACAGTCCCAAATCCCAATGTCTCTGAGAACTGGAGACCTTTCAGTCCTAGAGAGGGCCTAAGAAGGAGGTGGTTACTAATCTCACTGGGCACTTTCATCAGTAGGGGCTTGCACTGGAGGAGAGTGCTGTGAATCGGATGTGTTCCCCAAAGTTCTCCTGTGGGGAACTTGATCAACAGTGTTGAGAAGCGGTTGGGTCACAAGGGCTCTGCCCCCATGAATGTCCTGCGAGGGGGTTGGCTTTCTTGAGCATGGGTGTTACAAAGGCGAGTTCAACACTGTCTTGTCTCTCTCACGCCTACATCATGGGATGCCTTCCGCCATGGGGTGACTCAGCAAGAAGCCCGGGCCAGATGCCAGCACCTTGATATCAGGCCCCTCACACTCTAAAACTATGGAAAATAAATGTCTTTTCTTTACAAATTCCCTGGTCCATGGTATTCTGGCACAATAACACAAGAGCACTTGGACAGAAAGGGTTTGAGAAAAAAAGATGGAGGAAGAAAAATCTAAGACAGAAGGAGTTCATACTTCATACTCTTCTATGCTTGGAAATTAAACCATGCAATGAACAATGACTGGAATACAAGAAAGCACGAGAGAAAAATTTAAAAATTTCAGTTTAGTCCAAAGTGAAAATGCCCAGCAATGTAGTTTGGCACAGTATGTTAAGTCGCCCCTTGGGACCCTGGCACCCCATATCATAGTACCAGTTCAAGTCCTGCTGCTTTGCTTTCAATCTGATTTCCTGCTAATATACCTGGGTGGCAGTGAAAAATGCCCCAAGTGCTTGGGTCTCTGCCACCCGGGTGGGGACCAGGATGAAGCTCTTGGTTCCTGGCTTTAGCTTGGCCTAGATGTGGGGCCATTTGGGTAGTGACCCAGGGGACAGAAGATCTTCCTTTCTCTCTCTCTCTCTTTCTCTGCCATTCTGTCTTTCAAATAAACAAATAAATAAATATTTTTTGAGAAAAAGGTGAAACAGGAGTTACATTTCTGTCCTTTATGATTAGTTCAGCCTTTGCCACTCACAATCCAAATATTGTGTATCATGTGTATCCTTACAATAAGAACACAAAGTTTGCTTGTTATTCATAGTTTGAAAATATCAACAGTGTGAAAGGAATATATGTGGTGTTGTTCCATTTATGTAAAATTCAAAACCAGAGAACACACCTGTGAAGTTGGAAGTCAGGATAGTGGTTGCCTTTGGAGGGGACTGTGGGGCGCAACAAGAGAGTGCCAAGGGTTTCTGGAGAATGGTCACTCTGTGGCTTTGGATTTGGTGGTCATACACGTGTACCCATTTTGTGAGCATCTGTCCATTCATGGGAGTGTGCCTCTCTGCGTGAGTGGCAGGAGCAGCCAAGTGCAATGTCAGCATGCCTTTTCCAGGCCTCTTCTGTTTACTTCCTGAGGGCAAAGGGGAGAAGACCTAGCATCTGTGTTCGGAGTGTCTCCTAGGTACAAAGCTTGTGTCGGCACTCAGTAGACAAAACAGAGATGAAGCAGGCATGGAATCCCCCCCCCCGCCACCCCATGACAGAGGAGCGCATATGGAATGTAGTTCTGCTCCAAGGGCAAGGTCTGGGGACCCAACAGGGCTCTAGCAAGTGGTCTTTGTGAAAGGCAGCGTTACAGCATTTCATACATTCACACACTCCTTACACGTGAGTTGATAGTAAACAAGTTGTTGTTTTACCTCCCTACACATACAATGCAGAGTTGCCTCCCTTTTTCTGGCAAGGTCTATAAGAAATTTATGCATAATATGAGATACATGAAAGGGGCCGGCGCCGTAGCTCACTTGGTTAATCCTCCGCCTTGCAGCACCGGCATCCCATATGGGTGCCGGGCTCTAGTCCTGGTTGCTCCTCTTCCAGTCCAGCTCTCTGCTTTGGCACGGGAAGGCAGTGGAGAATGGCCCAAGTGCTTGGGCGCCTGCACCCGCATGGGAGACCAGGAGGAAGCACCTGGCTCCTGGCTTCGGATCGGCACAGCGCCAGCTGTGGTGGCCATTTGGGGTGTGAACCAACGGAAGGAAGACCTTTCTCTCTGTCTCTCTCTCACTGTCTATAACTCTACCTGTCAAATAAATAAATTAAAAAAAGAGAGAGAGAGATACATGAAAACAACAAATGCTTTATCTCATTTTTTAAATTCAAAGATTTGTAATCTATTTTTTAGAGCTACAAAGACAGCTGCCATCTACTGGTTCACTCCCCAAATGCCTGCAATTGCCAAGATTAGCAGGGTTGACATCTGGAACCAGGAACTCAATCCAAATCTTTTACATGAGTGGCAGGAACCTGACCACTTGAGCCATCACTTGCTGCCTCCCAGGGTCTACATCAGTAGGAAGCCAAAATCAAGAGCTTAAGCCTGGTATTGAACCCTGGTATTCTGATATGGGACACAGGCATCTTAGCCACTAGACCAGATGCCTGCCCCTCATTTTTTAAAATATCTAACTTAAAAATATTCCAAACAAGAGAAGTTCCTGGGGAATGAATTTTAAGTCATCTTTTGAACACATATTTAGAATTTTTAAATGAAAAATCTACCAATATCTGTCAGTGGATGAGCAAAATGTGGTGTTACCATACAATGGGATATCACCCAACCACACAGGGGAAGGAAATGCCTTAGCGACATCTGTCTAAGTGGAAGAAGCCATGCGGCCATGCCCCGTGGTGCTGCAGCAGGTTAAGCTGCTGCATGTGACACCAGATTCCCACACTGGAGAGTCTATTAGGGGCCTGGCTGCTGTGCTTCATGGCCAGCTCCCTGTTAATGCACCCAGGAAAGCAGAGGATGATGGCTCAAAAATTTGGGCCTCTGCTACCCTAGGAGACCTGGATGGAGTTCCTGGCTCCTGGCTTCAACTTGGCGCAATCCTGGCCATTGCAGCCATTTGGGGAGTGAACCAGCAGATGGAAGATCTCTCTCTGTCTCTGTTCATTCTACCTTTCAGATAAATAAATCAATCTTTAAAAAAAGGAGAAACCAGATACAAAAGGCTTCATATTGAATGAAGTTATGTATATTAAATGCCCAGAAATGGTAAACCCATGGATAAAAGATATTAGGGGTTATGAGGGACTGGAGAACAAAGGAGTTATACATGCAGGGTTTCTTTTCTGGATGATGAAGATGTTCCGGAATTCAGTAGCAGTGGGGGGGCACTACCTGAATAGATCAGCAACCACTAAATTGCATGCTTTAAAATGGTGAATTTTATGATATGTGAATTATATCTCAATAAAAACATATAAGGCAATTTTCAAACATATAGATAGAATTTTTTAAATCATGAAACATTTTAAGCTGAGGAGTTCTCCATACAGGTTTATGGTACATCTAATGAATGAGTCCTAAAACCACGGACACATAAGATAGCAATGGAGAAATGGGTTTCCACGTCTATGGAACTGAAGCAAACCTTTCCCTCGCAGCTCCAAGGTCAGGGCCCCACTGCCTATGGCTGCTCTACCCCCCACCTCCACGTCAGAACTCGCTCAGGACGAGATCACCTGCATTTTACAAACTCGTGAATTTCTCAACCTGATTCCCAACACCAGCACTTGGGGCTTATGCCTCTGAGAAGCAGCTTCTCTGATCCCTCTTGGCAGAAATCAGAGGTGAGTTTGTACAGATCAACAGCAGGTTAGGTGAGTTTTCCACCAGGAAGCAGGAAAGGATTCCAAGCAGCAAGAGAAAAGACTCCACCCAGGAACCCTAGGAAGCCCCTGTAATAAATACATTTATTGCTTGGACAGTAAAAAGTACTGGAGAGTTTAAAATAAATTCAGAGTTATTTAAACTTAATTTATGACCAGGAAAATAAACCCTCTCTTCCGCCATTAATGTTTTTTATCTGGGCCATCAAATGTCACACGCTACTGATTTTGGATGTAAGGTCACTGGAAACAACATATCAAAGGTGTCAGCACCACAAATCAAGTGAAATTCCCTTAAAAATAAAAACGTCAGGAGGAAAATAATAGGCAATAGTTATTTCATGCTGCGAACGACTTGTAATATATCAAAGGGTTCACCTTTTTCTACCTTTTTGATGTATCACTTGGAACACTGAATATACTTCTGCTTAACAGATAAAGTAAAGAAAACAAGCATCAGAATGCTGATGATCCTGAGAGTGATGACAGACAATAAGGCTGTCTGGCGGCGCATAAACATGGGAAGGCAGGCAGCTGAATTCATCAGAGGACAGCACTGACCCTGCATATGTGGAGACCTAGCGGGTCAGCTGCTTGAAGAAGCAGCTTAAAGGTCACCTAGACCAGCATCTTTGAAATCAGGATTCAAATCATATCGGCTGTTGGATGAGGGGGAATAAAACGAACGTCTTCAAGTTGGCAAAGCTGATGTAGTTCTACATGGAAGTCCAAAGCCAGAAGCAATCCCCAGGTCCTTTCTCCAAGGATTGAAGAATACAGAAGCAAGTGCCAATCTTCAGGGACAAGATGAAAGATAAGGGAGACCCGGAGCAGACAGGCTCTTTATGATCCCGATGCTACACGACTGGCAGGCAGTGGCATTTGCCATAATGCGTTGTTGCTAAATGCATTAACTCCTGGCAGGGTAAATTCAGTCAGGATTATCCTTTATGCAAAAGCAGCTGGCTGAAAGGGTCCTCTAAGCCGCAGGTAAAAATGACTTTGCTTCATCCTTGTGACACATCTTACAATGTTTTCTTAGGACATTAAAGGTAAAATCTTCCTTCCTGATTCAAGGACTCCTAATGCGGTGGATGAATGGCTCGAGGGGAGGATAAAGGAGAATTGGAGCCGTTCACGGATAAGCAAAATTTCGCCCAAGGTGGTAGTGAGCAGTTAGAGGAAAGCCATAATGCTTTAGCTGGAACCTCCCAGAGTCCTCTTATCATTGGAGGTGTGTGTTAGGGGTCATGTTTCCCCATCAGCGGGTGGTCTGCATGGGAGATGAGCCAGCAAGCCCCCTCTAAGTTTCCACCAGGCATGGCATGGTGGCACTGCACACTGTCTTCTTTGCTGTGGTAGCCATAGAATTTTGGTGATTACATTGTATGCTTGAAGTCTCACTCCCTTTTGGGAAACTGAGGCCCAGTCTTAGGAGGGATGATGGGAGCCTCCACTGTGATCCTTGACTTGGCCAGGCCATCTGGGCGACTGCCTCTCTCTCTTTCTCACACACACACACACACACACACACACACCACATGTACTAACAGGGAGACAGGTTCCCTGAAATGATTTCCAACTTGCCCTGGACCTACTATGTGTATGGCCCCCTGTATGTCACTGAATCCTCTACACCTGCACCTGCGGAGTTTTGGGAGGCCTCCATAAGCCTTGGGTAAACCAGGATAAGGCTCTGTGAAGAGATCCCTTTGTGATATGGTGGTGAAGGAATCAGGCCATCCAGAGCCAAGTCTGGCTCTGCCACACACCAGCAGCCAGACCTTGTACCAGATGCCAGCCCTTTAGAAAAGCCTGCTGTCCTTATCCACATGGGAGGGGCAGTAACGGTAATACCCATCTGGTGAGGGGGCCGTGTTGTGGTGCAGCAGTGAAGCTGCCACTTGTGATGACACCAGCATCCCATATATGAGCAAAGTCCCAGGTGCTCCACTTCCAATCCAGCTTCCTGTTAATGCCCCTGGGAAAGAAGCTGAAGATGGGCCAAACACTTGGGGCCCTGCCACCAACATAGGAGACCCAGGTGGAGTTCCTGGCTCCTGGCTTACTCAAGGCCCAGCCCTGACTGTTGTACTCTTCTGGGGAGTGAACCAGCAGATGGAAGATCTGTGTGTGTATGTGTGTGTGTGCGTGTGCACATGTGTGCATCACTATGCCATTCAAATGAATACATAAATAAATCTTTTTAAAAACTCAAGCACTGACTTCGTGTGGTGCTGTAGGAATGAAGCAGAAGCTGCCAGCACAGGGCCTGGCACAGGGCAACAGGCCACGTGTGTGCATTTGTAAAATGGAGGCTTCAGGGCTCACGGTCCCGCCCCACCCAGCACATTGGCCTTCAACTGCAGACCGAGTGTCCATGTTCACAAGTGTGGGACTGAAGGATGCGGTCTGGGGGGTGCAGACCCCTGGGAGCCCAGGGCTTTCCCACCCAAAGGATCGGTGGGATTTGGTTCACGTCTTGACAAGGGCCTCAGCACCAGCCAGTGCCCCATTTACTTGCAGATTCGGCTTGGGAAAGACAAATGCTGAGGCAGGCCTGTGGACCTCAAATGAGTTCTGTATGCAACCTGTGGGGTTATTTTATTGGCGCATACAAACTTGTTTCACTCTGGAGTTCTCAAAGTTCTCAGCCTGGTAAATGGAAATTCCAGCGAATACTTTCTAACCACTTTTTTTTTTTTAAGATTTATTGATTTATTTGAAGGTCAAAGTTACACAGAGAGAAGGAGAGGCAGAGAGAGAGAGAGAGGTCTTCCATCTGCTGGTTCATTCCCTAGCTGGCCACAATGGCCGGAGCTGTGCTGATCCAACCAGGAGCCAGGAGCTTCCTCCGGGTCTCCCACACGGGTGCCGAGGCATCATTTACTGCTTTCCCAGGCCACAGCAGAGAGCTGGATGGGAAGTGGAACAGCCGGGACTCAAACTTGCACCCATATGGGATGCCGGCACTGCAGGTGGTGGCTTTACCTGCCACGCCATAACGCCAGCCCCTCTAATCACTTTCTATATCTTATTTTTGGCTTCTGTCAAGAAAATTCATGAGCAGTAGGACTATAAGGCAGTTTATCTACACTCAGTGTTGTATAAGGAAAAAGAAAACCATACCAAACTTAGTTTGGGGGGAAAAGCCATGAGTTTTACCAAATGCTTATTGAGGAGCAGGTGTTTGGCACAGCAGTTAAGAGGTAACTTGGAATGCCAACATCGCATATCAGGGTGCCTGGGTTTGAGGCCTGGCTCCACTTCCGACTCCAGCTTTCTGCTAAAGCATACCCTGGGAGATGGCAGGTGATGGGTTGAATTCTGCCATCTACGTGGGAGAACCAGATTGAGTTCCTGGCTCCTGGCTTCAACTTGGCCCAGCCCTGGCTGTTGCAGGCATTTGTGGAATGAACCAGCAGATGGAAGGTCTATTTCTGTCTCTTTGCCTTTCAAAGAAAATGAAAAAAAAATTAAAGCAAGTGTTTATAGCATAATCTGTGTTTCTGAACTGATTCGACCTTTCAAAGTCTAGAGTGAGAGCTACTTAAAGATCAAATGTAATGATACAGTGCTTTTACCCATTTTCCCTGCATGTAAAGACTATGCTCTCTTCCCTGGGCTTGCAATCTCACTCACAAGTAATTGCTAGCCCTGCCTTACCCTATTACTTGTAAATTCAATATAATTAGAGACATACTCAGTTCATTACTAGCTTGAAATTTTGCCCAGCGTTCTTTCAGCTTGTCACCTTCCCAAAAACATTTTATTAAAAACTTGCTTCAGTGTCACATTCTTTAAAGGAAAATAATAACTCCCAAGTACATTTTATAGGAATTTTTCAAAACACAGGACCCAGTGCCAGAAACTAATAAACTCAAATTACAGACCTGACACCCGAGGGCCGCCAGGGATGACTGCAGGGTGGCAGGGGTGTGTTGGACCTGGACACTGACACGCACGCGCTGTAATATCCAATTTTATTGGAGAAACTGTCACCGGGAGCTGCAGTCTAAATAACGAATACTTACTCTATTTTCTGTAACCCGAGTTAGCCCTAAACACCCCTTTTTCCTCCAAAGAACTCCAGCACTTTCCCACGGCGTCACCCTGTGGACTGGCATTTATTGGGCCCGTGTCACTGAGTGAGATGCTTTGTGGGCAATGGTTTTCAGGTCAGACCCTTGAGCAAGGCGTTTTGACCTTGATGCTTTTTTTTTTTTTTTGTAAGGATTTATTTATTTATTTGAAAAGCAGAGTTATAGAGAGAGAGTGAGAGGCTGAGAGAAAGAGAGAGAGGCTTCCATCTGGTGGTTCACTCCCTAAGTGGCCTCAATAGCCAAGGCTGAGCGAGGCCAAAGTCGGGAGCTAGGAACTCCTTCTGGGTCTCCCATGTGAGTGCAGGACCCAAAAACTTAGGCCGTCTTCCACCGCTTTCCCAGGAGCATTAGCAGGGAGCTGGATGGGAAGTGGAGCAGCTGGGACTTGAATTGGCATCCATAGGGGGTGCTGGTGCTGCAGGCAGTGGCTGAATCCGCTGCACCACAGCACTGGCCCCCACCCTGAGGCGTGTTGGGAGGAGGAACCTCAGGGGGAACACAGTGGTGAAGGGGCTTGGGAGGAGTTCAAGCTGACACCTGATCTCCAGGGGCTCCCTGTGGCCTCAGGAGGAATGAGCTGCAGGGCTGAGAGCTGAGCCAATGGGCCCAGGAGCGCACAGCAGCCCGATGTCCGCATCTTCTGAGGCTGGCTCCTCAGGCCAGTGAGTGAGGCCGGCACGAGCTCAGGGAGCAAGAGCAGGGAGCAGGAGCAGAGAGCTTTGCGGAGCTGACGGGAGGACGCTGCTGCAGCCACTCTGTTGCTGGCAAGCACAGAACCTGCCAGGCGGAGGAGCACAGCTAGACAGGGCCACCCCCGCCATCATCCCTGAAGTCTGCTGTTAGCTCACACTCACACTCTGGAGGGGAAGGCGTCCAGTGGCTCATTTTAAAATCACCCACAGTGAATCTGAGCACGAACGTGAGCCTCCTGGGCTCCAGCATACTTCCCACTGCCAGGCCTGGTCCACAGCAAACATGTGCCCCCATTAAAAAGCGGGCCAAAGATCTGCACGATGTCCCACCAAAGAAGACACACAGGTGGCAAGTAAGCACACTGGAAGGGGCTCACCGTCCTATGTCCTTAGGGAATTCAAATCAAAACAACCATGAGATCGGTTACACACTCCTGTTGAATGAATGAATGAATGAATGGGTAAACTGGGGCATTGATTTCGGGTACCAAATGGGAATGTAACGCCAACCTCTCGGGACCTCAGGGAACAGTGACATGGAGGGAGAGGACCAAAGAGGACATCTGGGATGAGGTAGGGACACGTGGCTGGAGGAGACAGACTGGACGGATAGGTGTGGTCGGGCGCCTCGTCTCTGAAGGCAGAACACCATTGCACAGCTGCCCGTAAGGGGCCCTTCCTCTGACGCCCCTTTCTTTGTTTCCAGACTACTGTGGCCTTTACTGCTTGGATTCAGTCTCTTCTTGAGCCTCCTTACTCCCATGGCCAATGAGCCAGCAAAAAAAAAAAAAAAGATAGATTTCTCTCTTAGTTCCTCTCTTACCTCCAGTTCTATTACCAAGACTCTCACCCACATGTTCCTGGCTCCCCCATCAAGTGCACACCCAGGCCACCCAGGCACCATGGGCCTCTGGGTTGGAGGCTGCTCTGGGCAAGGTGCTCCTGTCTTTGTTGCATAATCTTTGTCCTCTGGGTGGAGTGGAGAAGAATGTTTGGGACAAAAGTAACAGGAAAAGCCGAGAGACAGAGGCAAAACAATGCAGGCAGGGTGTGGCTTTGACTGCAGAGAAGAGGAGGCAGCAAGGAAGGCAGTGGGGGCCCCGGGCGAGCAGATTCCAGGCCAGGCTGTGAGCTGTCCGTCACTCAGCGGACGTGTGTGCACTGAGGCATGGTGGAGAGGTCGAGCAGGGGACACGCGGGCAGCGCTGCAGCTGAGCATGCCTGACCCGGCAGCAGGAGCCGAGAAAGGATTGGCCAGGGGAGAGCCAGGGGGTGGTGAGTTAGGAGAACCTCAGGCTGTCCTACGGGCAGGACGAAGGAGGTGGGCGTGGATGCAGGCTGTCGCAGGATCAGGGGTGCAAGGCGTATTCAGGACAAGGTTAAGATGCAGGCCACTGGCAATCTTACCAGGCCTGCCCCTTCCAGAATGTTCCCAGGGCCTCTGTTTTCCTTATAGGCAGAACAAACACCACCAGAGGGTTACTCTGAGAAGTAGAAGTTAAACTGTGGAGAGCTCTAGACACTGGTCAGTCACTGGTAGGCATCACCTGGGTGAAATAACAAGGAGAGTTGTGCATTTAATATTTCTTGACTCATTTGCATAGGGCAGATCCTGATGACATAAAGATGACCTTGACCTCTACCCTTGGAGTGGACAGGGTGGCTGTGGCTGGGGGTCGGAATGTCTCTACAGGGAAGAGTGCTCTGCATAGCAGTGACAGTATATGCTCGGGTCCTATGTTGCCGTTGCCTGGGTTTGATCCCCGGCTCTGTCTCTTGACTTCAGTTCATTGCTGGTGCAAACCTGGGAGGCAGCAGTGATGGATTCAGTAATTGGGTTCCTATCATCCACAAGGGAGACATGGTTTGAGTTTGTGGCTCCTGGCTTCAGCCCAGCACAGACTTGGCTCTTGTGGGCACTTGAGGAGTGAACCAGGTGACAGGAACTCAGTCTCTCTGTCTACCTCTCAAATAAATAGCAATTAAAAAGCTGAATAAAATAAAAGCACAGAGGGGAACCTCTCCCTCAACTACTGTTCTCCACATTTAAAACAAAAATGTCACTGTGGATGGAGGAACAGAAGTCATTCAGTGAGCACAGAGCTCCAGCTGTGCAAGCTGAGATGTGCTCTGGACTTGCACAATGAGAGTGCATTTGACACCTGTGAACTGCACATTAAAGATGGTTACAGGGCCGGCACTAGGGAGCAGTGGGCTGAGCTACCGCCTGTGACACCAGCGTCTCATACGGGCACTGAGAGTTCAAGTCCTGGCTCCTGTACTTCAACTGAGCTCGCTGCTGATGGGCCTTGGGAAAGCAGCAGAGGCTAGCCCAGGTCCTGGAGCCCCTGCACCCACACTGGAGACCTGGATGAAGCTCCTGGCTTGTGGCTTCTGCCTGGCCCAGCCCAGGCCATTGTGGCCATTTGGGGGAGTTAACTAGTGGATGGAAGATCTCTCTCTCTCCCTCCCTCCCGCCCTCCCTCCTTCTCTACATTTGACTTTCAAATACATGCATACTGTTTGATTTAGCAATCCCACTTTTTGGTGTCTATCTTGTAAGTTTGTAAATCTACCTATCTAAATGTATTCACAGCAATATCCTGAGTATTGCCACAATGGAGAATTATGGACCATTTGATCAGACATCACTTTGAAGAATACTGAACAGTCCTTGCTAGATCTGCATTTCTTGGCCTGGAAAGATTCTAGGATGCAGAATAAGTGTATGTGTAGTGTATATAAACATGCATATTTAGATGCCTGTTTAATAAAAAATTATGAAAAATAGGCACCTCCCTTCTTATACAGATATATAAAGGGGCTAAGATTTCTTAGGCAGGCCTAAGAAGGGAAGGAGTGAGAATTTCATGTCTGTACATAGTGTTTTCTAAAACTGGAAAGATTGGGGAGGGCTGATTTTTCTTTCATGTGTTTATCAGTATTTTTCACATATTTAAAATTAAAATGAGAAAACACTCCCACAAGAGGGAATCTCGGTACAGGCCATTCTTCCCAGCCAGGCTCCTCACAAGCTGACAACCCCTGCTCCCACTGGGGTGAAGGGGAGGGTGTGGTATTAAACATGGCCCTGGGGGGCTGGGGGACTGTGGGGAGGGCAGCTCCACTTGGAAGGCTTTGTGGGAATGAAGGCATCGTCATGGCAACACCTGTGCTTCCCCCCTCAGCCAAGGACACACATGTGGAAAACACCCACATTTCAAGGACATGTGGGGAGGGGAGGATCTGAGGGAGGTCAATAGAGAGAACTCAAATAAGACAATGCAGGGCGGGGGAGGGGAATCTTCCTATTGGATTGGCCAGGACGGCGCCAAAGGGGGCTGGAATGCACTGCCTTGTTCTGGTGACTGCATGCCTGGCTAACGTCTGGGACTCAGCTCCTAGGAAAGGAGAGAATGGGTGGCAGGAAGCACCTGTCTGTCTCTACCATGGGAAGAAGTCAGAAAATCAGCAAACAAAATGTCGTGGAATACTGCAGGGTTTGATGAATAAACCCTCACAGGGAAGTGGCTGGGAAGGCCTCTCCACCAACACGCGGTTGTATGCATTTATTTTGTTTTCATTTCATTTGAAAAGTAGAGAGACAGTGAGAGAGAGAGAGAGATCTTCCATCTGCTGGTTCCCTCCCCAGATGTCTACAGCAGCCAAGGCTGGGCCAGGTTGAAGCTCCATCAAAGTCTCCCACGTGGGTGACAGGAACCCAAGCACTTGAGCCACACCGCTGCTCCCCTGAGTGTGCACTAGCAAGAAACTGGAATGGGGAATGGGCCAGAACTCGAACTCCAGGCACTCCAGTTTGGGACACAAGTACCCCAAACAGCTGCCTAACCACTGTGACAAACGCTCACTCAAAGATGAGATTTCAGCTGAGACCTGAACAGTAAGCAGGAGCTGGCCATAGAAAGAACAGGTGGGAGAACATTCCAGGCAGAGGGAAGCAGTAACCCAAAGGCCCTGAGACGAGAGCAAGTTAGACTTTGCCAACAAAGTAAAAAAAAAAAAAAAAAAATCAAAGGCTTCGGTGATGGTGCACATGGAAGGGCAGAAGCAGAGCCATGTCCTAGTGTATCCAGGAGGGGCCGGGGCACAGGGGGAATTTACTAGTGCTCTTGCTGAGGGATGTGGGGGAAGGGGGCAGGTATTGTATCTGTCAGGTGTGTGCTCATCTATCCCAAACGTTCCAGAGTCATGTGTGTGTGTGTGTGTGTGCGTGCGTGTGTTCCTCTCTGTGTCTCTGCCTTTCAAACAAATAAATCTTTTAAAAGACAAAGTCAGGGATGACAACCTAACCCTGACCTATCATGATAGCAATGACATAAAATTTCTGCTTCTCGGAGCTTTGTTCCCTGTGCCCTGTGCATGCCCGCCAGAATCCTATAATGCCTTGGCCGAGTACAGACTTGGCTATTGGGTGCCGACACTGCAGCATTTTCGTGCCGTAATTATATGTTCTGATTCCAGCCTCTCTTTGGCCTCCTGCCCATGCCTTTATGCTGCCATGAGCTGGAAAACAGGAATTTAAATGATTGTTCTGGTCTTAAGGCAACCTGGCCAGAAGATAGAGGTCATTAAGAATTGCACAATCATTCCTCTCTGTTTCGGGCCGTGTCCAACTCCATTGAAACCAAATTATTTTACAACTACTATGTAATTTAATTCTTATGGCATCCAAGGAATGGAGCAAATGGGTATTATTCCCACCGTACAGGTGGAAAAAAGAATCGAAACACAGGGAAAGTAATTGATTGACCTAAGGTGAAGAAGCAAGTTGACAGCAAGTGCAGATTCTCTATCTCCCGCTGTAAGTGCTTGCTCAACCACATAGCCTCCCAAAGGGGGCTGCGCATACACAAGCCCGGTGTGCCTAAAACAAAACAGCAGGGGTCCTTGCTGTCCCAGCTAGGATGACGGACAGTTCTGCTTTGACAGGAGTCTCAAGCAAATGGGGACGGTGGTCATACGCTCTGGAGCAGCCTGGGGACTTCTAACATGGGTGTAACTACAGCATGCCGTGAAGGTGGGTCTCAAGGCTGGACGCAGCTTTTCACAAACACTTTGCAATTTGCTTTGAAGAATGGCCAGTTCAAGAGGCAAGAAGAGGAAGGGGCTCCCAGGATGCTGCGAAAGGTTGTTAGCTAGAAGAGCAAGTTCAGATGGCCTCTGACAATTTTTTTTTTTTTTTGACAGGCAGAGTGGACAGTGAGAAAGAGATAGGGAGAAATGTCTTCCTTTTCCATTGGTTCACCCCCTAATGGCCACTGCAGCCGGCGCGCTGCAGCTGGTGAACTGCGCTGATCCAAAGCCAGGAGCCAGCAGCCAGGTGCTTCTCCTGGTCTCCCATGTGGGTGCAGGGTCCAAGGACTTGGCCATCCTCCACTGCACTCCCGGGCCATAGCAGAGAGCTGGACTGGAAGAGTAGCAACCGGGACAGAATCCAGTGCCCTGACCGGGACTAGAACCCAGGGTGCCGACGCCGCAGGCGGAGGATTAGCCTATTGAGCCGTGGTGCCAGCCTGGCCTCTGGCATTTGATCAGGATTTCTTTTCCCTGGGCTCAGGCTCATTATCTCATGGCTGTCCTAGGTTTAGTCACCGTCCCTCTGCCTTAGGAATGCCACACCAGCCAATGTAGGATGCACCGAGTGTACAAACACACAACATGACCAGGCCACTGCTGAGATCACATTCAAAATACAAGGCTGAGCCCAGGGACCCCTTCCAGGGCATCCTTGCAATCACAGTCAGCAAAAGGCATCAAAGGGGTTCCAGAAGGGGTTTCTTCTTCAAAGCATGGAGACACAAGCCAGCACAGGGCAGGCTTTGCTGATCAGCCAATGTTCCTGAATATTCAATTTCCTGGCTCTGAGTTCTCATCTGAGACTGTGGATGACCAATGGGCTACCTCTTTCACTCTGATCAGTGGAGAAATTGAGGCAGCTATGAAGCATCCAAGAAAGCAGCTTCCCCCACCTTAGTGGGTTCTGGGTTGGTGTCCTCGGCAGGCCCTAAAGGTAGAATGGGCTGTGGTCATGACCACCGCAAAGGCTGGGAGCAGATTAGTTCTCTTTGTTTTCATTTCCTTGTTTCCACTTGAGCATCCCTGAAGCTGGCCTTCCAGATACACCAGCTCATTCTTGGCTTATTTGGGTGCCACCCCCTGTTCTGTGAGACCTGAGATTGTGACTGTGGTGTGGAAAGAGTTAAATGCTCAGTCCCTGGGATTTCTGATTTGCACAGGAAAATAGAAACCAGCAAAGGAGGGTTTGGAGTGTGCGTTCCATTTTAAGGTGATGCCACAATAGCACTCCTAGCCTGATTGTGCCTGGGTTATAGACAGAGGGAACGGCGAGGAGCCCACACAAATCTTGGCTGGTGGGGAACGAATTACAGCCTCTACTTTCAGGGCCCAGGGAATTTTAGCCAAAGGGTTAAAGGATAGGGATGTAAAGCAGAAGCTCATGAGTTTCTGGCAATTATCTGTCGAAAAGTTACTAGAGAGCGCATGCGTCTCTTTCATTGTGAACAAAAGGGGACTGCACTTGAATCTCTTCCAGTTTCTTTTTTTTTCCATCTCCGCAGTGAACATTCTGCTCTCAGCTGCACAGGTGCACAGCACAGCACCGCGATATCTCATAAAACCAGCTCCAGCCAAGGAGCTTGCAGACACAATGGTTGGATTTATGAGACACACGTCAGTGTGTCCCTGCAGGAGGCAGGGCTCACTGGGGGAACAGGCAGAAGCGTGTCTTGCTTCTGTGTGGCTAGGTTCTGGGGAGCAGCAGCCAGGTGTCCCGACAACACACTCCCCACCAGCTAACCTGGGAGACTGTGACAAGACCTTCCGTCAACTTTCATGAATCCGCCGAAGAGCGCGGCCATCTTAGCAAGGATTCAGGTGAATCTAGCTTCCGCGCTGGGTACCCTACCTACTAGGTTAGGTGGGAATCCTAGCAGGCCAAATTCTCCCCACCCAGGAGGAAACCTAGAACACTATCCCAAAGGCCAGAGCCTCGAGGCCACAACTGCTCTGTGTGTCTCATCTGAAGATGACCTTCCATCTTCCAGGCTTTGGAGTGGAAGACCAAGGTTCAAGTGCTGTGTTTCCTACTTTATAGCTGTGTGGCCTCAGTGCATCTTTGAGCCTCTCTCTCCTGCTCTCTGCAGCGTGCAGATGCTGCTTCCCACCCTGGTGCTGTTGTCAGGACTGACAAGCGTGTTTCACCTGCAGCTGACACTCAGTAACAGTGTCACGGACAGTGTCAGATTCTCAAAGGAGAGCACTGGACAGCAGTCAAGCTTTTCCATCTGTTCACACAGAAATCTCAAGAAGCCCAGGTTAGACTGAGCTGAAGTCCATGCACCATTCCCAGCCCTCCAGTGGCTCTTGGGCAGGTGCAGGGATCTCTGTAGTTCCGCCTCCGTTGGCAGCACCCCCCAGCACTCTCAGCCCCTCTTTCCAGTCCCAGTACTTTCTGCCAGGGCTTCCATGGTGCATCCACTGAGCCCCTGGCCACACAGTCCCACAAGGTGGGGGCCTGTTTCCTGGCTATCCTCCACTCAGTACCATTTCTAGATGAAAAGTACAAGGGGGCGAGTGCCAGATGTTTGGTCCAGTGGTTAAGATGCCCAAAGGGTTCAATTCCTGGCCCTGGCTCCTGACTCTAGTTTCCTGCTACTGCAGACCCCAGGAGGCTATGGTGATGGCTCAAATAGTTGGGTTCCTGCTGTATACACACGAGATCTGTACTGAGTTCCCAGCTTCTACCTTCAGCCTGGACCTAGCTGCAGCCACTGCAGGCATTTAGGTGTGAATCAGCAGATGGGAGCTCTTTCTACAACCCTTTCTCAAATAAATAAATAAGAAATTACAATGCTGGCCTGCCACAGAGAACAGCCCGTGCACATCAGATATCCATGGTGCATAACCATTGCATTCTCCGGGGGGCAGCAGACAGCCAAATCCTAGAAACTTTCCCAGGAAAGCCCTGTACGTGTTAGCAACTTGGAAGGAGGAAATCTTAAGAGGAGGGTGCACAGGGTGAGTGGATCATTACAACAAAGAGCCATTAGCAAAAATGATTAGAAGGCACACAAGATGGAAAGACAGAAATGTGGGGCTCCCTGTGGCCCAGTCACTTGCTCTCAAATCCAAGAAGGAGGTGACACAGGACTGTGCCGCTTGGGTTCACAAGAACTGTGCATGCCGGGTGCTTCCTCAGAGCCCACGATGAACAGATACTGCCCGGCTGCTGGCACAGGAGCAGAGAGCAGAGGAAGCCCTGTATTAGCTGATCCTGCTCATTTCCTCACCTCTTAAAAAGAATCGCATTGCAAATAAAAATCAGGGCACCACTGTTGCAATCTGGGCCTTCATTCTTTATCTAAAACGAGCTGCAGTATCTATGTACGACTCCCACTGACCTTCTGTCTGTCCTTTATGCAACCTCATGAGTCACCCATGTGGTCTACATTTTTTAGAAACTTCTCAACTCTGAACTTTGTAGAGCAAGAGTTGATGGATCCAGAACATTTCTGTGCCCCTTAAATCATGAAATTCAGTACAAGGAGCACTCACTGAGTGCCTATTGTTCTCAAAATATTGTGCTGGGCTCCATGGGGTACAACATGAATTTCTCTCTAGGAACTGCCTATGTGGAGGGAGGCAGTCAAGTCCTAATTGCAAAGCCAGGCCCACCAGGTCAAACCACCGGAAAGAATCAAACTCGAAGTTGTGGGGAACGAGGGAGAGAGACCCTGGTCTCACAGTTCGCCAGACTGTGCTTTGCAGAACTGTTTCTTGTTCAGCACCCAGGCCTGGTGTCCTGCACGTTCTCTGTCCTGGCTGGCCACGATGACACTCACACAATACTGGCCACAGGAATGCTGCCTGCTGAAAAGAGCAGCTGAGTGTGGAGGCTAAGAGGATTCTGGAAGGAGAAACTGCTTGACCCAAGGCCCCCAAGCTTTGTCAGAGAATAGCAAGGACCTAGTATAATGCCAGTGAGTGGGGAAGAATTAATATGAACAAATCTAGAAAGGAGGTTGAAATTCCAGGGTGTTGGGAGAAGGGAGTGTTTGCAGATTAAAACTTCCTGTCCAGGGGCAGATGTTTGGTCTACCCCATGTCCCATGTTGGAGCACCCAAGTTTGATACTGGGCTCTGGCTCCTGATTCCAGCTTCCTGGTAATGCAGACCCTGGGAGGCAGTGGTGATGGCTCATACGGTTGGGTTCCTGACATCTAAGTGGCAGACCTGGACTGAATTCCCAACTCCTGGTTTGGGTCCTAGCCACTGCAGGCATTTGGGGAGTGAACCAATGGATGGCAGGCAGCATGTTCTCTCTTCTGTGTGTGTGTGTGTATGTGTATGACATGTGTGTCTGCCTCTCAAATAGCTGCATGGGAGTTGACAAGGTGACACAGAGTGCCATTCGGGGAGAAGCCAGCCAGCTCCTCCTGAGCCTTCTTCCTGGTTCCTGGTAGCGAGCAGAGTGCCCTTCATGTGCCCCAGGGAAGGGGAGCTGAAGGAGCAAAAGTAGACTCTGTTCTTCTGGCGCTGCCTATGTAGCAGGCAGTGAGGTCAATTCATGGAAGAAAGAAACGATTTCCAGGTCCATGTTTCATGGTGGACTCAAAGAGATCTGATTGCAAATGCAAACCCTGCAACTTTCTACCCAGTGACCTTGGGCAAGACACCTTTCCTTGCAGAGCCTCAATGTCTTTATTTGCAACTCAGACAAAATAGCTCCAGTGACCTCTGGCCGAGGTGAGGTTGAGGAAACAAAAGGAGCACATGTGGCACAAGGGGTGGTGCAGTCCCCAGGAGCTCTGCTTCCCCTCCTTTCTGTCCGAAACCTGCTTCCTTGCTGCATGCAATTAAAAGTTCGCAATGTTCCAAAACTGATTTTCCAATTTAGAGGCAGTAAATTGTAAGCCACTGCTATTTTCCTGAAATGATGTTCTTTAGATCGGAGTCTGTTGGATTGTTCAAATTGCGTTAAATTCTTTTTTTTTTTATTAAACTTTTATTTAAAGAATATAAATTTCCAAAGTATAGCTTATGGGTTACAATGGCTTCCCCCCTCCCATAACTTCCCTCCCGCCCGCAACCCTCCCCTTTCCCGCTCCCTTTCCCCTTCCATTCATGTAAAGATTCATTTTCAATTCTCTTTGTATACAGAAGATCAGTTTAGTATATATTAGGTAAAGATTTCAACATTTTGCCCATATAGCAACATAAAGTGAAAAAACTACATTGGATTACTAATTATAGCATTAAATAGCAATGTACAGCACATTAAAGACAGAGATCCTACATAATTTCTTTTCAAATTAATTAATTTTCTATGCCATTTCCATTTTAACAC
This sequence comes from Lepus europaeus, assembly GCF_033115175.1. Classification (NCBI taxonomy): domain Eukaryota; kingdom Metazoa; phylum Chordata; class Mammalia; order Lagomorpha; family Leporidae; genus Lepus; species Lepus europaeus. Next base: position 30,328,011 of record NC_084846.1, read on the forward strand.
CAGGTTGTTTTTTTTCATTCTATTTACTGTATTTCTAATAAGACACTGGTGTGTGGGGGAAGAACCCACGATGGCAGATTCTGACTGTTAACGATACCTCTGGGAAAATGCCTGAGACCCTCAGCCACAGAGGGGGATACCTTGGAGTTTAATACCCTGTGCCCCTCATCCCATTAGCCATGGCCTTGCAGAATCTCTCACAGACACTGAAACTGGCATATTTTGGTTACATTGTGATGAGGCACAAAGATGTATCAAATGGATTATAGCAAAGACAAGGTGACAAGAGTTACTGGAAACATGGAACTTCTAAAGGGGACTCTCACAGCACCTATCATAATCCTTCAGTCCAGATGAAAGGGTGGGGGGAGCACAGCAACCCAAAGTCAGGGGCACCCACAGAAGCCCTAAGAGCAGAGAGCTGGCCAGAGGTGATGGGCGGTCTTCCGTGCTTGACCTCCACCCGGACAAGGATGCCAGACTGAGTACTTACCCAGCCACCAACATCCAGCCAAGGACTTCTGCCCCAGGTTAACAGCAAATATGATTTTAACAACCGAGCAGCTCTCGGGTGACACGGAAGTGCTTACAGCTTGGGAAGAAAGCAGGAGTGTGACCTTTAAACTGATCTTACTAACCATCCCCGTCTCCGCATGCGCCTGCAGCCTCCATCTACCAGAGGCCGCGAGTGTCTTCTCAGGGGAGGGTAGGAAACAGAGTAGGCACGTGCAAGCTCCTCTCCCCAGTGCTAGCTCTCCAGGGGTCACGAGGCTACAGGCATGCGGGCCAGGGAAGTGAGGTCCCCCAGATAACAGGATGTTCACCCAATCGCTGAGATGAAGTTCGCAGGATGTGCAAGCCCACGTCTGTCTCTCACCAAGTTCATCCCTCAAAAAAGTGACAGGGAACACACCCCACCAGCCACTGAAGACGATGATCGACCTCTTCCTACAGGCCACATCATGTTCCAGTCCAGTCTAAAATCTGCACGCACGAGGTACCTCTACCATATCCACTGTGAGAGAGGGGCCACTTGCAAAGGGGGCCCCGTAGGGGCCAGCACTGCCCAGACTGGAAGGGGCTGTCCTTGCTGGCACCTGTCTCCTGGGCTTGCTTTGCCCTGAACCAACCTCTGGAGTCTTGGAAGTTCTCACTCTAAAGCCAGACCAGAAGCCCAGCCACAGAGGCAGGTGGGGGGCTTGTTTCAAGCAATCCAGAGAAGTGGAAGAGGGCAGAGAGAGGGGCAGGATGAGGCTTGCTGAGGACCTCATGGCCATGGATGGATGTGTGGGACCCCTGGCCAGGCTGCTCTCTCTCCAGAGAGATGCTCAGATCCCAGGTGGGAGGCATTCACCTTGACCAATGGCAGCACCCCCTGACCACAGGCTCCTGCGCTCACACACAGAGGTGGAAGCTAGCCAGTGGAGTGGTAGTGGACAGAAAGGCCATTTCCTGTAGACTGGCCAAGAGGGAAGAGCCTAAGTAGGCCATGCCTCCTGCAGTTCACCTGCCACAGGGGTCAGGGTTGGGGGTGGTAGTGGGGGCTGTCAGTGGTCCTCTCCTCTGCAAACTGGTTTGCTGGGCAGACTTTAGCTGCTGTCGGAATAACTGCTCCTTACTGCAGGAAGGTAAACATCCCTCAGCACTCTTTTTACCCCAGAGCAGTTGGATTAAAAGCCTGCATCTTTGTGATGTTTATTCATTTTTATGCATTTGAAAAGCAGAGTGATGGGGTGCTGTGGAAAGAGAGAGAAAGAGAGAGTGGGAGAGAGAGAAAGATATCTTTCAACCACTGGTTCAGCCAGGAGCCTGGAGCTCAGTCCAGGTCCCCTGAGGAGCAGCGATTTAGCAAAGGGACCTTGAAGAAGTCAGAAGCTCTGTAAAAGCACCAGGAGTGGGGTGATCTTGCATGGAACTTGGAACTATCCGGGGTCGGGCGGGGAGCTGTCTGGTCTTGGTCCTTAGGCAAATTCACCAAAAGGCTCCAAGACTTGAGCTCCATAAACAGAAACCCAGGGCAAATGGGCCTGGGCTTGGCCAGTGACTAGAGCCAGACCCTAAGCTGTTAGCTGTAGAGCAAAAGGAATCATTTGGAAAGAACTGGTTAAAACTCAGCAATGAAGCCAGCACTGTGGCTGTCATCCCATATCAATAGGAGTACTGGTTTTGGATCTCACTCACTGGGGAAAAATGTTTTTAAAGCATTACTTTGGTCAGAGATGGCAGGTGTGGTCAAGGGATGTTGGTGGCATTACCCGTCCCGGGAGTCATCAGCAGGCCTCCCAGGGTGGGTGCCATTCTGCTGGTTGGCACAGTCCCTCCAGTTCACACACACACACACACACACATGCACGCGCACAAGAACAAGCAGGCAGGAATGCGGGTCCAGCGGGGGCTCCTGTGCGGAGAGGGAAAGCAGCAAGGGAAGGGCACTTGCACCTCGGTGCACATGGTGCTGAGCTTGCTGCTCGCAGCCAGCATGGCGGCCGCTGCCTGAGGGGCTGGACCTCCGCACAGAGGCTCCAAGAATGATGGAGTGGCCTTTAATTGTTTGTACTCTGAAACCCAGGAAGTGCTGGCAACAAAACAAGAATAGAGAGGCTTCTGGCAGCCAAGCGACAGGCTGGAGAGGAAGCTTCCGCCCACCTAAACAGTTAAATGGCCACTTTGCCAAGGCCACCGAGCAAAGTGTTACCTCACCACGGGGCAGATTAAAATATGCGTTCTCTCCTAATTGAGCATAGTGAAATCAGCCGGCGGTCCTGTCAGGAGCGCAGGAATGAATTGTCACAGCACGACACACACGGCTCTGCAGAGCAGCCATTGTACCGAGGGAGGGAGCCGCAGAGACTTCCTTCCACTGGAATTTCAACTCATTTGTTGTCCAGTGGGCTGGGGAGTGGCAGCCTGGAGATGGCTGGGCTGCGCGGACTGTGTCCCTGCCTGCTTTCTAGAACTCCTGAGTATTTTGTGTACTTTGTGTAGTATTTTGTGTATCCCATATGGAAGGGTCTGCTTTGTAAATTGGAGAGAGAGCTAAATAAAGGCTTTTATATGAGATGAGTTTTTGTTTTTGCAAACTTATGTTTTATACCCAATATGGTCATATAGAAAATGTATATAAGGTAAATCTTTTCCCCATTGTCTCCCATTAAAAAAGTAAAAGGGTGTTTTTAAAAATGAACATAAAATCCCATGACAGAAATAACTTGATTCTGTTCAAGAATTTGGTGTAGGGAAGCTGGTGTTGTGGCGCAGCAGGTTAAGCAGCTGTTTGCAATGCTGGCATCCTATATGGGCTCCGGTTCAAGTCCCAGCTGCACCACTTCCCATCCAGCTCTCTGCTACTGCCCCTGGGAAAGCAGCAGAAGATGGCTCAAGTCCCTGGGCCTCTGCACCCACATGGGAGACCCAGATGAAGCTACTGGCTCTTGACTTCAGCCTGGCCCAGCCCTGGCCATGGTGGCCATTTGAGGAGTGAATCAGTGGAAGAAAGACCTCTCTCTGCCTCTTTCTCTGTAACTCTGTCATTCAAATAATAAATAAGTATTTAAAAAAAAAAAAAACTCCAATGCAATGACAGCATCACTGTCGCCCCAGACTCCTTTGAAACGTGTGCTCAGCACACTTCACGCTGAACTTCATGAGTCAGCTAAGCCCACAGTTCTCTCTCGTGACCGCTCGTGGTCACTCTGTATAGCGGGCTTTGTGCACCTGCATGCAGAACTTGGCATTTCTCTTTAGTGGTTTCCTCACTGTTGTCTCAGCAATGTCTTGGTGCTGAAACATTTGAATCCCAACCATGTCATCCATAAAGCATCCCTTTCTCCCAGACATCAATGTATGGTGTCCATGAACTTGGTAAGCATTTTCTTTTTGTGCTCAATCAAATCAGTAATAAAAAATACTCAACAGAACCTTGTACAACTTCTAGAAGCCTTTCCCATGGCCATCAGAGGAAATTCACATCTTTTAAATTAGGAAAGATAATCATAGCTTAAGAAAGACATGATTATACATAACCATCAATTTATTTTATTTATTTGAGAGACAGAAAGACAGAGAGCTCTAACCGCTGGTTCATTCCCCAAATAACTACCACAGCCAAGGCTGAGCCAGGCTAAAGCTGGCAGCCAGGAATTCCATCCAGTTCTCTCACATGGGTGGCAGGGACCCAACCACTGACGCCATCACCTGCTTCCTCCCAAGGTACACATTAGCAGGACACTGGCACTGAGACAGGGATGCAGCTGTCCCAACCAGAGTCTTAACCACTAGGCCAAACACCCATGCTACAGGTAACCATCGAGATAATACTGTGGAGCAGGGGTTTGGCTTAGCAGTTAGGAAACAAGTTACGGAGCAGGTCCTGGCTCCAGAACCTGGGAGGCAGTGGTGATAGCCTGAGTAGGTGGCTTCCTGTCAGTCATGGGAGAGACCTGGTTTGCATTCCTGGCTTCTGGCTTCGGTCCCAACACAGGCATTTGGGGAGTAAACCAGAGGATGGAAACCCTCCCCCTTTCCCTTTCCACTTCTCTCCCATCCCCCTCTCCCTCTCTGTCCCTATGCCTCCCAAGTAAAGAAAGTGCATGCCATTTTGCATGTCAAATGCAAAATGTAGCCCATATATATAGAAATTCAAACACATCTTTTACTGAAGACACCACTGACTATAATGACTTATTTGGTTTTAAGGAAAGATTAGATTTAAAAATAGAAGACTGATTAGCCTTAATTAATGCAGTTGCTTATTAGTCTTCCCTGCTGGTGACACCAGCTTACGTGCTGACTCTGATAACAGCACACATGTCTTCCTAGTCCAGGGTTCCTAGAAGTAGCTGTGAGCGCGGAGCCCAGTATGAGGCTTGCCAGCCTCCTGGATTCTGCTGCCCTCGGATGCCAGGAGATGAACACCAAGGTGGCCTGAGACCCATGGGCTGGGAAGCCACAGCCAGGGTGTGTGCCCAGCGGCCCCTCCACATTGCTTCCTCAGTGCTGCTCACTGCTTCCCAGGGCTGTGCTGGTGACAACCCATGACTGTATCCAGTTTATCTCAGTAATGGGCTTATTTTCCATTGGTGCTGCACATCCATCATGGGCCAGCTGGGAGCTCTGCTCACCATTGTCACCAAGGACCCTTACTAGCAAGACATAGGCCCACTACCTCTCACAGCAAAGTCGCCCCAGGAGTCCTATGCTTGTCCCAGAAGGAATGGGAGCCACATTCACTGCCACACAGCATCCAGGACAAGTCCGTGGCCCCACCTACCCCAGAGGGGACTGGAAGCCTAATCCCACTGTGATGGGCACCATGGGATGAGTTAGGACTAAGACAGGTGCACCAGCCACCAGTGCCCACAAAGGGCCTCCCAAGCCACCTGCCAGGGATTGTGGGGATGGAAAAGGAATAGGGCGGGGACAGCACAGCCTTTGGGACTGCAGCAGGCAAGGCTGGGGCAAAAGGTAGAACTAGACCCGGGGATAGCAAGAGCAGAGGCTCCACCAGGGGCAGGGGGCGCTTGGGGATGAATAATGCAGTGAGGAGCTGAGGTCAGGTGGGCACAGCAGAAGGACGAATGCAAGGCTACGTGGTCCTCAGTCTGGACACCTCAGGGAAGCTGCGGCAGGCTCACAGCTGTGCTTCCGCGGGTTCTCCTGACCATGGCAGTGCAGAGGTCAGCGGCAACTGACGGCTGCAGGACCAGGTGGGGGGCACTGCAGGGTCCTGGGTAAGAGAGGAAGGTACTGGGCTAGGGGCAGCCAAGAGGAAGGAAAGTAGAAGGGTCAGAGGCAAAGAGTGGAAAGAGGACCCTTGGGGCCAGCGCCGTGGCTCACTTGGTTAATCCTCCACCTGCAGTGCCGGCATCCCATATGGGCACCAGGTTCTAGTCCCGGTTGCTCCTCTTCCAGTCCAGCTCTCTGCTGTGACCCGGGAAGGCAGTGGAGGATGGTCCAAGTGCTTGTGCCCTGCATCTGCATGGGAGACCAGGAGGAAGCACCTGGCTCCTGGCTTCAGATCAGCGCAGCACCGGCCACAGCGGCCATTTGGAGATTGAACCAACAGAAGGAAGGCCTTTCTCTCTGTCTCTCTCACTGTCTATAACTCTACCTGTCAAATAAGAAAAAATTCTAAAAACAAAAAAGGAAAGAGGACCCTCAGCAGAGTGGCCGAGGGGTGCTGTCAGGCCAGGTAAAGAACGTGGTGGAGCCTGCAGGCAAACAAGGGGATTCGAGCTTGCACAAGGTTCTGGGGCAACGTGGATGGCTCACTTGAGGAACCATCAGCAGTGTCTACAGCAAGCTCGAGCCAAGTCTCCCTTAGAGAGCAGATCCCTGGGACGGTAGATGTCTGTGCCAGAGCTTTCGGCTAAATCCATCTGACACTTCCTTCTCCCAGGGGCACCTGCCTTAACTCACTCTGCATTTACTGAGAGAGCTGCAGAAGGCGAGAGCTAACACCAAACAGTGAGCAGCATGGGAAATTCGTGTACAACCTGTACTTTCTTAGCAAAAACACCCGAAATGGGTGTGAAAAGATGCTTCCCGTCTTCCTTGGACTTGGAAGTATGCATATTTCATAAAATTATCTTTAGAGACTTAGAGGAGCTACAGCGTGCCAGCAAGCGTGACATTCTATATACATGAACCAGAATTCAATTCCGGGCTGCCACAGGCTGTGGGGGGTTCTAGAGAGTCAGGGCTGAGCTCCGCTATCAGGAGCAAGCCCATGGTCTAATTAGGCCTCCCTGGATGGAACTAAAATCACAACCCACCAGAGCTCAGGTCATTTGAACTTCAGTGCAGCACCCACACAGGAGACAGACTCAGCGAAGGCCTGCAGCTGGGCCCTGCACAGCAGGTGTAGGATCTGCTTCTCCTCCCGTGCATAAAACTTTTGTTTAACAATGATTCCCATGCACCAGTGAATCGCTTTATTGTTTTTATATGGCTTGCTTTGTTATTACATCAGGAATTCCAGAGAGTTGGGGAGAATGCCAAGCCTGCAGTTATGAGTGAGCCAGCTCTTCCTTGGGATTTGTTTGTTTGTTTGGGTTGTGGATAAGCACCTTGACTCTGATTCTAAGGAGCAGCTTCTTGGAAGCTGAACACAAGCACCATATGAGGTCTTGCTACCCAGAGAGCAGTCTGGGAATCAACAGCAGTGGCACAGCCCGGCAGGACCTGGGGCAGCCCACTGCACCTGCTGCGGCCGAATCTACATTTTAACCAGGTCCTGGGAGAATGCAGACTGAAGTCTGAGAAGTGTAGACAGAAGGGACTCACCCAGGGGAGTAAGTTTGGGGACAGCTGGGGCCGTTCCACCTGAATGTCTGGGTTTCTCTTCATCTGGGAGCTTTCAGCTACTGACTAGCATTACAGCCTTGCCCTCTTTCCACTTGGGCTTTCCCCGACAAAGTCATCCCGGTCTGATACAGAACTGGCAGTCACACGTCTTCTCTCGGCCTGCACAGCCTGTCCTGTTAGCACCCTTGCCGGCTCTCTGAAAGAAAGGATACTGTGGTTGTTAGACCAGTGTCCTGGCCAAGCAACCCAGCTGTCCTTGGCTTCCACTTAGAATCCTTCTACTTTAAATGCTCATCCAGGTGTCCAAGAGAGTGTTTCTCAGTCTTTTGAAACTTATGCTCATTTTAAAAAATGTAAGATTGGAGATGGCGCTGTGGCATTGCAGGTAAAGCTGTTGCCTGTGGCGCAGGCATCCCATGTGGGCACCGGTTCGAGTCCCAGCTGCTCCTCTTCCAATCCAGCTCTCTGGTATGGCCTGGGAAAGCAGAAGAAGATGGACCAAGTCCTTGGACCCCTGCACCCATGTGGGAGACCCAGAAGAAGCTCCTGGCCCCTGGCCCCTGGCTTCGGATCAGTTCAGCTCCAGACATTGCAGCCATTTGGGGAGTGAACCAGCAGATGGAAGACTCTCTCTCTCTCTCTCTCTCTCTGGCTCTGCCTCTCTGTAACTCTGCCTTCCAAATAAATAAATAAATCTTTTTTTTAAATGTAAAGATTTCACATTTGATTTTTTTAAAAAAGCTAAATCTGGCACCGGTGTTGTGGCATAGCGGGTAAATCTACCACCTGTGTAATGTCCACATCCCCTATAGGCACAGTTCAAGTCCTGGCAGCTCCACTTCCAATCCAGCTCCCTGCTAATGGCTGGGAAAGCAGCAGACGATGGCCCAGGTGCTTGGGTCCCTGTACCCACATGGGGGACCCAGAAGAAGCTCCTGTCTCCTGAGTCCTGACTTCAGCCTTCATTTGGTAGCATATGGCCCTTCACGTAAGAAGCAAGCATGATATGAGACACACCCAGTATCTACGCGATTGCATAAAGCAACGCATGAAAGACAAACCTGAAATTAAAGATGCTGGCTCCCCACAGCAGATGGGGGTTGGGTGGGGAAGGGAGGGCTGAGAAGGCAGGGCTGTTGTGTGCACAGCTCTGGGTTCAGATCTGGCTCTCAGTACTACTTCACACACACCCTCCCCCCCCCCCCCAAATAAGCAGACAGGTCAAAGCCGCTGGGACTCAGCTGGAATGCACAATGAGAGGCAGACACTAGCAAATGAAGCCAACTCTCCTGCGCATGAGTAAGACAGCCAAGTGAAAGGGATGAGCAAGCAGCATCCTTGCTGGAGACCCTAAGACTAATGACACAAGTGCACAAAGCCTGTGCTCTGGTTTGTGCTAGAGTGCCTCATAGGAGGATGGGCTACCAGCTCTGAAACGGCTTTATGTCAAAAGAATTAAACAAGTAAGCACATCTACTGTTGATAATAGAAGCCAGGGTTCTCAACGTTGAAGAATGATATCCCAGGTGTAAGAAAAACTGGGACAAATATAAAATGATCCCTGTGGTATTAGTTTGGAATCTCAGGCATCAGAACACATCTGTAGTTTTTAAAGAGAGAGGAGAAGGCTGGTGCTGTGGCATTAGCGAGAAAAGCCATTGCTTGTGACACCAGCATCCCATATGGGAGCCAGTTCATGTCCTGGCTGCTTCACTTCCAATCCTGCTCTCTGCTATGGCCTGGGAAAGCAGCAAAAGATGACCCAAGTCCTTGGGCCCCTGCACCTGCGTGGGAGACCCGGAGGAAGCTCCTGGCTCCTGGGTTCGGCCTGACCCAGCTCTGGCCATTGGGGCCGTTTGGGGAGTAAACCAGCAGATGGATCTCTCTCTCTGGCTCTCCCTCTCTCTGTCTGTAACTCTGCCTGTCAAATAAATAAAATCTTAGAAAAAAAAATAGGAGAGGGTATGTACATGTGGATTACACACATGTCACATACATGTGTTACCTACCACTCTCTCTGTGTTAAGGGTTGAACGACACCCCAGTCAGGATGAGACAAAGGACAAGGCAGAGCTTGGTCTTTGCACCAGGTCTTGGGAGAAGTGGCAGAATGCAAAGCCCAGCATGGAAAGCACGAGACGAACCTGGAACTTTGTGTGGTGCCAGAAAATAAGAAAATGCTCGGGACAGATGAGTCTGTCAGCAGCACACAGGGACCAACCAACCTGAAGGAGCCAAAAGCTGAAACAATTCAGGCCACAAAATCAATACAGCATTGGATTTTAAACTAGAAGAAATCGCCAATCAAGGAGGCAAATATCCATATTGATGTCATTGAAGAAGCAAACAAGAAACCCACAAATGATGGAGGAACCAAGGCCGTGCTCCTTCATGGTGGGATGCGGCGAGCACTTAGGGCAGACACAGGGCACAGCGCCCCCCACAGGCAAGCCCCTGCGGTGAACTCTGCCAAGATTTGCTTGTAGATCAGAGAAATCAAGAATCCCGCTCTGGGTGGCCTTGGGACAGAATTAATTTCTGAGGTTCACAGCAGCCCCTCCAAACCCATGGTCTTTTGTTTTTATGGCAGCCCCAGCAAACTAACACAGTGTGTGAAGTTTGAGAGAGTTCCTTGAGAATATAACACTGCCTTGGAGGAGGTGGCACGGTCATGACCTATGGTGGGGAAGATGTTTTAGGGCCATTGCTTCTCAAATCACATCACAAAAGCTACTGTCAACTCTGCCCACGTGAACCAGGGCTGCCAACAAGCATACTACACATAGGTGCACATGCTACACACATCTAGTCATACATGTACACACACAAATCACACACACACACGCCCACCCATGGAGCCAATCCTTGGCATGGCAAGACTAACTTCCCAGCCCTTTGTTCCTCAAGTCCCAGTAGGAACAACGGCAGCCTGGCTGTCCAGGGCAGGTACCAGGTGTATGCACCTGTGAGGACACCAGCTGAGAGAGAGGCTGCCTCCCCACCTGCTGGCACCAGTGATCAAGTACACTTCGGGCTTATACACAGGGTCTTATTTGGACCTCAGAGGAGTGAGGAAGGCACTGCTTTCCACTTTGAAAAATGACTCATGAGGTGACATTTGAATAAATATAAATATTTGCTCCAAATATTTATAACCACCATAAATGTTCCATGTGCTGGTTCTGCATAGACAACGTGTGCTACAAGTTTCCCTGGTTAGTGGCACCGTGGTCTCCCACCTTCACTGGGGCTGGCTACAAGCACTTGCCCTTCACCTCCCTCTGTCCCTCCCCTGCCCCCATCCAGTATCCAGCTGCTCCCCAAGCAGTGACTATTCACATCTGTGTTATTTCCCCAACAACAGAGTGAAATGCGGTGTACAGTGAGACAAATGAGGCAGTTCATTATTCATGCGAGGAAAGGGCAAAGGATTTTCTGGACAGGTTGTAGTGCAGACCCTGTTGAGGAGGAGAAATACCTCGTGCAATCTTTTTCAAGTGATTTCAGGAGACACTTATAAAGTCCATCCTCGGTGCACAAACCCCAGGCTGGGAGTATCCAACAAATGGTGCTTTTAAAATAGAATCGCTATTTCAACTGTAAAAAATGTAACACCAAGCTTCCCGTTGTAGTCATTTTTTCAGCATACAGTCGGCAGCACGGTGTACATTGACACAGCTGTGCTCCCATCACCTCCCTGCCATGGCGCAACACTGTGACCCCTCTGCCCCTCAAACATTAACCCCCCAGCCCGCCTCTCTTTCACCCTGGCAATTTCCATTCTGCTTTCTCATTTGTTTTTTTTTGTTTTGTTTTGTTTTTTTTTTTTAGTTTTTAGCTTTAATAGTTTCTGACATGTTGCCGTATTCACTTCATATGCAGCTATTACACACATACATATTTGTACTATATGTTCTTGAAAACAGAGGTATTAATGTGACTCTGACTTCTCGAGGGACCTCATCTTAGAAGAATCAAACAGTATTTGTCGCCTCGTGACCAGCTCGTTTCCATGAGCATGATGCCTTCAGGGTTCGTCTGTATGGCAGCAGCAGCGGGGACCGTTTCCCTCCTTTGTAAGGCTGGACGCTACTCCACTGCACTGCCCCTGCCTCACCCATCCATGTGTTCGTGTCGGAGGACAGTGGCATTGCTCCCAGCCCTCAGCAGTTGTGACTCAGGCTGTCATGCCTGTGTGGCCGCCTGCTTTTCTATTTACAAACTCTGCTCAAGTCTCAGATTCTCAACACCTCCCTGGAAATAGGTATTGTTTCTGTCTTGTTTTACTTTTACTTTAAAAAAAAAAAATTGTATCTATTTATTTGAAAGGCAGGGTTCCACCAGAGGTCCTCCCTCTGCTGGTTCACTCCCCAAGTGGCCGCAACAGCAGGGACTGGATGGGAACTGCAGCAGCCGGCACACACATCAGTGCCCATATGGGACGCTCATGCTGCAGGAGGCGCTGGACCAGCTATGCCATGACTCAGTATCTGTTTTGCTTTTCAGACACCGAGCTCAAAGCTTTAGGGATCCACATGGCTTGAACACAGGTTTTCCAAATCAACACAGTCTGGGGTTCCCAGCTCCTTTGGTTTCATCCGGTTTGGGCAGGGAAAGGAGCACTCTCAGCGGAGCCTCCTGGTCCTGGGGTAACGGGGGTGCAGGGCGTCACCCTTGTTTCCAAAACCACTGAAGCCCTCAGGAGCCCACAGGGAGTGTAGTTCTTTTTCACATCAAATCTTCTTTCCCATTCTGGAAGCTCCTAAGGCCTGGGGTGAGGAGGTGAGAAGGGGACACATTCCCCCCCCCACACCCCCACACCCCCCAGGACACAATGAAGAGGGAGGCTCAGGATTCTGTGTGTGCGTCCCATTGAACACCACCTCCCATTTACAGCCTAGGGGATCTGATGCCCGCAGGGCCCAGGCTGGCTGGAGGGGAGACGGGGAGAAGGGGGCATCTGGGAGGGCAGTACCGGGTTCTGGGGTAACTGGTACTGAGAACCACGCCACTGGCCCCGGCCTGCTACAAGGCTCCCAAGCATTAACTGCCTGTAATTTTGACGTGTCAGATATTTAACAAGGAACAAATTAGCACTTGGGTCTTTTTTTTTTTTTTTTTTTTTGTCTCTGAGACAATCCAATTTCTATGCCACGCACCAACTTCTATATTTCAGAATGCATTTTTGAAGGTTAATTAGAGAAGCGGCAGAGATAGTGTTTTCCAAGAGGGATTTTTCTGGTAGCTTCCAGGTCTGTAGATGGTAGAAAAAATAACTTTCCGACACCGTAAATTGAGTATGTGAAGCTGTGAGAATAAGCCCATCTCATTAGTCATCGTGTCAATTATAGTACCTAAGGAACGATTTTGTAGCGATAGCATATTTATTTGATGCTGCAAAAACTACCTGGCCCCACTGTTAGGATGGTATTTGCTCTTAATGCTCCCAGTACCTCTTTAACAAAATGGCACTGCATAAAAATTTAGTGTGCTCCTACTGTAATTAAATGGCCCTAGTCATTTTTGCATTTATGATATAAACTATAATGGCTGTAAAATCCCGTAATTAACTTTCCTTGCGCCAACATTTCATACTTGAGAAATTCTCATTACAAATTTCATTACTGATTCACTTATCTGTAATTTGTCCTATGTAACCTAAAGAATATTAACAAATTTAGAGTCACTTTTGCTCTATTAAAAACGAAATATAAAAGTCTTTCACCTAGCAAGTCAATCACGCCATTTCAAAGGGCCCCCCTTGTGGGTCAAGTGTGGAGGTGAGGACGGTGGGAAGCGAGATCCCCGAGATCCCCGGATTCAAAGAACAGAGTGAGCGTGTTGGGAAATGCTTGCAGTGTTGCTAATTCAGCCCCCCTCTGAGGGGTGAGGCTCAGGTTCCCCTCCACCAGCCCCCCCGGGGGGGGGGGGGATCCGAACAGCGCAGCAGGAGGAAGGATAGGGCCCAGCCCGGGTCTTGCACAAGCAGCAGCCTGGGGCTTCCTGCCATGCTGCCCCTCTCATCGCCTCCCCAGGAGCTGGGTTGGTTGCAGCGGCGCTGGCCGGGCTGTGACCAGCACTTCCCGCGGGCTGCTCTGGCAGAAAACTCTCTGCTAGCACACCCTGGAGACAGACTTCACCTGGGAAGGTCCCCACAGGAAGGGGGCCGGGTTCTCATTCCTCTGTCTCCCCACTACTAGGCCTCCCCTGCCCTCTCTCCTTGGGCAGAAGCAGACACATACAGTGGGTAACCGAAGTGGAACCCAGCACCAGGGCCTCTGGGTTCTCCTGGGCTGTGCTGGGTGCCTGCAGCCAGGCTGCCAGGCTGGCAGAGAAGGGGATTTCCCTGGAATAACCCCCGAGACTCTCTGTGTTCCTCCAGGACGGTCCAAGTCCAGATGGAGTAAACAGACAGCTTCTCTTTACCCTGCAGATGGGGGACGGGGGTGTCCCCATGTGCTGCTGAATACAGCCTGCATCAGTATCCCACCCGCCCACCCCTCCCATAACATCCTATCTCAGCATTTCACTGCCTCCTGTAACTGCATTCATTTTATTCTAATTTGTAATTAACTTTTACAAAATTAAATTGGAGATAGAACATCACTGCCCCGACATAAATAATCCTGCTGTTGGATGTGGCCGTGTTAACGCCGTCAACAATACGACTCATAAATGAAAGAAATGTTGTCAGACTTACTACTTCTGGGTGCTCCATCTTTTAGAGGATATTACAGTGTAAATTGAAATTTTATATGATTTAATAAACCTCAAAAAGAGATTATGGCCGAGGAACCACATAACTGAAACAAATGGTCTTCCTCCCTCATTAGCGGGATGGTGCCTCTACAGACCGGGGATCGCGGCCTTGGGCATGCAGGCGGGTCTTTGACAACCCATCGCCCCTCAGAAACACCTAGAAGGCTGCGAGCCCCACAAGGCAGCAGCTGCAAACTCTACCCCGGGCGGGACTCCTCCAGGACGGTTCTTCATTTACACCCAGACTCAGACAAACAACAGGCTCTCTGGCCCCCAAGCAGCCCCCTGTCCTGCCCCATGAGACCCAAGCCCAGCCCCCGCGTCACCATGACAGACACTTTAGTCAAAGCAAGCACACTGTAGTAGAGGAGGAGGAAGTTCATTCCTCCTCCAACTCTGTTGCTGAGTTTGTAGCGTTTCCAGTTTAAATGGAACGATTCTTTGTTTTCAAAGCATCAGACCTCCCCTATGTAGCCGAGTGCCATTTTTCAGCGGCTTCTGGCTCACCCAGGAAATCATCAGGGTGGCAGAACAAAGAATGGTGGATGGATAGCCCAGCAGGGCCGTCGAAGCCCCCATTCCCTGTCTCTTGGTTCATTCCTGGGCCTCACCAGGTTCCGATATTCCAGTCTGGAAAGCGGAGGCTGGGGAGGGGAGTGCTCTACACACACACACACACACACACATACACACGGTGCACTGGTTTCCTCTGAGCCTAGTGTGATTTCTGAGGCTTCCAGCTATGTGTGGGAGGCACCTGCGTTGCACAATGTAAGGACGTGTCTGACTGTGGCCTGCATCAGCACCCATCTGTGGTAGCTGAAGGCGGGCACCTCATGGCTCTGTGCATCACAGAGCAACTTTGAAGCCATCAGCTGCACTGCACCGAATTCCATGGGCAGACACCCGGAGATGTGGGGTGAGTGGGAATAAACCAGCACCAGGGTCTGCAACTTCTGCAACACCGAAGCCCCGGGTGCCAGAGTGATGGGATACAGCAGAAACAGGGAATTAACAAGTACAGCGTTCCTGTATACAGCATAGAGAGGAGCCAGGCGGAGGGTCAGCGAGACAACACAGATGACGCCAGACAGCTCCTTCTGTGTGTGCACAAGTTGAGCTCGCCGCAGGTGGCCGTCTATCACTCTGAGGGGCCCCTGCGCGCCTGCACCTGTCACCCCTCCTGGCTCTGTGTCTTCCACGCACCTCCAGAAGGTATTAGCTCCGGCCGCTCTGAGATCGCACCAACACCTCCCTCCTCCACCCCCACCCCAGGCTTGGAAGCTTCCAGCACCGCCCCCTCTCCCCCTAATTCTGTGTCCCGCAGGGAGCACAGGCTGGCTCCCTGGCAGGGCCCACTTTTCATCTGTGGAATGAATTCTCCACAACAGTTGAAGCTTGAAGCGCAGTGGGGGTTCCTAGCATTCACCCAGTCAGGTGATTTTGAGCCCAGAGCTGAACCTGAGAGAGCAGGTGAGTTGTGCCTGCACCTTAAGGAGGAGAAAAGGTTCTCTGAGGGTTTGAGAGATGGCTGGAGGCTGGGCAGCACAATGGGTGGTGGCGGGGGAGGGGGGGACCAGAATGTGGCCTTCCGGGAAGTAGTGGCGCAGGGCTCTTGCTCAGACCCCGGGCTCTGCCCCCAGAGAGTCGCTTGCAGCCTGGCATGACTTCCACACTCTGGCCTGAAATGTGCGTCCTGTGATTTTTTTCATCCTCGGAAATTATGTGAGAGGACACGTGTGCAAGAGGATTAGTCCTCAATTTATAATAGATAAGGTTTACATTTTTAATAACGGAATTAGAACTTGGGAGAAACTTTATAACTGCACTATTAACCCACCACACTTAGGTTTTACATTAATCCGGTATTACTCACGCTGTGACGGTCCACACTTTGGAAGGCGCTCGAGGCCTTGGAGCAGAAGGACACCTGTTCAGTCTGAGGCCAGATTTCTGAAGCTGTAAAATCCTGCTGCTATGGGGAGGTTTCGGGAAACAGGGCTGACACATTGCGTATTTTATTTTTTAAAAGTGACATGAAATTAATTTTTCATTTTAAGACTTGGAAGCACTGCTTGAATTAACTAGAGGCACCCGAGTGTGAACTTCAAGCACGAGAATATATGAATTAAGAACCTGAAACCAGGGCCGGCACTGTGGCATGGCGGGTGGGGCCACTGCCTGCATACTGGCATCCCATGTGAGCGCCAATTTGAGTCCCGGCTGCTCCACTTATGATCCAGCTCTCTGCTGTGGCCTGGGAAAGCAGTAGAAAATGGCCCAAGTCCTTGGGCCCCTGCACTCGCATGAGAGACCTGGAGGAAGCTCCTGGCTCCTGGCTTTGGATTGGCACAGCTTGGGCCTTTGCAGCTATCTGGGGAGTGAATCAGCGGATGGAAGACAACTCTCTCTCTCTCTCTCTGCCTCTCTGTAACTCTTTCAAATAAATAAAATTTTAAAAAATTTTTAAAAAAGACTGAAACCCAGGGAGGAGGTTTGGTGCAGCAGTGAAGGTACCCACTTGGGACGGCTGCAATGAGATGCCCCCATCCCCTATCAGAGGGCCTGGCATCATGTCCAGGCTCTGCTTCTGCTTCCAGCTTCCTGCTAATGCACACCTGGGAGGCAGCCAGCGATGGCTCAAGTACTTAGGTCCCTGCCACTCACATGGGAGACCTAGATTGAGTTCTGAGCTCTTGCCTTTGATCTGATTCAACCCCAAGCTGTTAAGAGCATTTGGGGAGTGAACCAGGGAATGGAAGAGCTCTCTGTCTTTAAAATAAAGTTGGCAATTCAACGTTCAAAAAAATTTAAAAAATAAGGAGAGACCTCCAATATCTCTGCCCACACTCAGGCATGGACTTTAGCATGACTTACAAAGTGACTGCTATCCCTTAAATAGATAGGTATGGATTTAAAATGGGCCAAGAGGAAAAAAAGCTACTCAGAAAATATGCATCCTGTTGCTTACAGAAAAGAAAGGGGTTTATCCAAAGGGGTTTGTCCAATATCCTAGGCATTAGTTCTGATAGTAAATAAAATTGTCTACTAAAATAAGGTATTCTTGGCTCTAAACACATCTATTTATCAACAGTTATGATAAAAATTAATAGCAAGAGTAAAGCATGGTTTCTAAGATGGGGCAGAATCTTTGAAAAAAGAGGAAATATGTAACACTTTCTTTCAATAGCCATTCAATGTCAAATCAATATCCCATTTTCTTAGTGATAAATTCAAAATGAGCGTCCGGTGCTTCCTGCTTTAACTGATGTATGATCACCACCTTTTATTTACTCTCCAGACTTCTAAAGAAGGATCATTTTCATGTCAGCTGATCATCTTATTGATATTTTCTGTATTATGGTCAGCAGAATACACACAAATGAACAAAACGGCATTAAGTATCTCAAAATCAGGATACAGAAATTTTGTTTTCATGTTTTAGGGCTAACAAGCAAGGGCCGGTATTCAAAGCATCCAGCTGTCAACACCATGACTTCCACCGTCGTCTGCATCATAATCTGTTTCTTAGTAACACTTGGTCTGAGCAGCAGTCATAGAATTAATTATACTTCATTTTGCTGCCTTTAACAGTATTGACCAAATTTAAGAACAAATGAGAAGTGCTTATCAAGCTTGAAGAAAATAATCCATCAGTGGCACAATTTAAATTCTCTGCAGTTCTCTTATTAATCAAAGTAACACTTACTATCCTATCTCCACTTCCCATTAACAGTCATTAAGCCCTGCTGCTGATTGAAGCAATTTCTTTAGGGATCTCAACCTCATTTTTAAGAGAACTTCTTCAGTGGAAAACAATATCATATAAGCACGGAGACTTAAAAGAGAGGAGGAAGGTTCTTCAATCATGAGCTGACCTTGATATTTTTCAACAGGGTAAGTTCAAAAAAGTACACAACTCTAAGATTCAAACTTCAGAGAGCGGACAGACTGCCCTTGTCTTTGTGCCTCCAGGAGACAACAATCCAAGAAGCATGGCACAGACTTGGGTTAAAGACCTGACCCAGCCCCTCCAAACCGCCATGGCTCTCATCTTACTCTCTCATTCGAAGCACTGGGACACACCAAGATGGGTCTACCAGGAATACTTGGCCTTGACTCGTGGCTGTGCATAGGCAGAGTGCCTGGGTTAAGAGCAAGTCTTAGGTTGGAGGCTATTCTCAATGCTGCCAAACCATGAGACCTGAAAGAACTTGTCTAGCCTGTCTCCAGTTTTCTTGAAACAGAAATAAACCTATCACCTGCTCTGTGCTTACCTCTCCAAGTTGTTGTGGGGAACACATGAGAAAATGTGGGCCAAGGTGCTCTGAGACTGCTGAGTGTGATACAAGTGTTAGCAAGTTGAGACCTAGAAGTCATGGATGGGGTTTCACTTGGTTCTATCCCCAGGTCCTCGCTGAATGCTGAAGCAGAGCAGGTGGCCAAGAAGTGTTGTTTACTCATTTGTGCGAGTGAGTAAAAGAGAACCCATTTGAAACAGCACAGGAGTCTTTACAAAAGTGCCTATAATACAGGTAGAGTGCAAGGGGCTGTGGACACACAAACATGACTCGAGGGCAACGTGGAAGCAATACTTCTGGGGCTAAAATGATTCTGTAATCAATATTATTAAGAAAATTGGTGGCCTTGGGGCTGGCACTGTGGCACAGTAAATTAATCCTCTGCCTGTGGTGCCAGCATCCCATATGGGCGCCTGTTCTAGTCCCTGCTGCTCCTTTTCCAATCCCGCTCTCTACTGTGGCCTGGGAAAGCAATAGACGATGGCCTAAGTGCTTGGGCCCCTGCACCTGCATGGGAGATCAGGAAGGAACACCTGGCTCCTGACTTCGGATTGGTGCAGCTCTAGCTCTTGCGGCCATTTGGGGAGTGAAACAGCGGGTGGAAGACCTCTCTCTCTGTCTTTCCCTCTCACTGTCAGTAACTCTACCTCTCAAATAAATAAAAATCTTAAAAAAGAAAAGAAAAGAAAATTGGTGATCTTAAGAGGAACAAGCCCAGGGCCAGTGCTGTGGTGCAGTGGGTTAAAGCCCTGGCCTAAAGTGCCGGCATCCCACATAGGCGCTGGTTCTAGACCTGATTGTTCCACTTCCAATCTAGCTCTCTGCTATGGTCTGGGATAGCAGTGGAAGATGGCCCAAGTCCTTGGGCCCCTGCACCTGCATGGGAGACCCAGAGAAAGCTCCTGGCTCCTGATCGGCACGGCTCCAGCCATTGCAGTCATCTGGGGAGTGAACCAGTGGATGGAAGACCTCTCTCTCTGTCTCTACCTCTTTCTCTGTAATTCTTTCAAATAAATAAAAAATAAATATTTAAAAGGCGGGGGGCGGGGGGAATAAGCACAGATATTGGTGATTCCCAATCCTGGCCTGCTGGCTTGGTCACACCAGGCAAGATAGGAAGATAGGAAGATAGGAAGATGGGAAGATGGGAGTGCCTTGACCACTGCCTCAGTACCCAGGGTTTAACATCAGCACCACTGACAGCAACTTCAACAGCCACGCTGCCAACAGAGAAGTCACCAAGTTGAATGCAAAGTAATCACAAATCAGGATTGGGGACTGGGCCTGGAATCAGGCTCTGGGACTGTGTCTTATCTGCAGCATAGTTCACCATGTTAAGGGATTCTGATGTTCTAGGGTCTCACTTGCTTCCTGCAAAATCCCTTGGAAACCAGTACTTCCTTCTGGTTATTCATTGTAATTCACCATCATCCCAAAACTTATAAAAGCCAAATGGCACAGAGCACTGGTTATAAAAGTCCAAGGTCAAGCTTGTTGGTGAGGCCCAGGAGCTTGCCTCAGTCACCTGGCTGTCGGCTGTTAGTTCATTCACAAGTCACCTCCCTCCTTCAAGTAGCCTTGGGGGATCTGTCTTAAAGCTCTTCTCCGTCCCCCAGAGGAGGAGATTACCTATGGAGAAGACCTGCCTGGGCCAGCAGACAGGCTCAGGGGGGATTTCAGCACTCCCACTGCCTTCTTATTTCTACGCTTTAAACACAGAGCCCCTTTGGTTTGGGTTGGCCCAAAGATAAAGGTTTGGGAGACTAGACATCCAGGATGGATCCATTATTCCTTTAACTCAAACTCCCAGAAGGGATAAATCAAGACCTGGATCTGAATTTGCTTGGCCAGCATAGATGTAAAGACACCTTTCAATAGGCCACTGGGCCTGATGCCTAAAGACGATCGTGTGATCAATGAAATGAAAAAATGGAACAACCTCAGATTCTGACGACTGCTGATGCTTTTAGCTGCAGACCATGCCCTGTTCTGAAGATACCAGATGAGAGCAGAGTTCAGTGGGGAGTGAATTTTCTTTCCTTGAAGAGATACAGGGCACCATCCACCACTTAATTTCTGAGAAGACATTAAATGCATGATTCTCATCTCTAAGAAATGAAATGCTGAGCTGGATTTTTGGATCAATGGAATACCTACTCCTGTTAAAGCACTTAAAAAGGAAAACATCTACGAAATGTCCCATTAGGCTGACAAATTTATAGCACCATGAAAAGTGTGCCAGCAGTTTCAAAGCTGAACAGAGCATTGTGTTTAAAGAGTATGAATGGATTTGAGTTTGGCAATATTTCATCTATATGAACAAGTTTAGCTATCACATCTCTTCCCAATATTTCCCACATTTACTTTTAACTAGTCATATGTATGCCATGACAGGATACGGACATCATCTTAAAAAATAAGTTGTAAAATGAATGATATTAAATGGACTTGCACAGCGTGAAGACATGGAAATATATTCTCATCTTGATGTGTGGGGCTGTACAGACATAAATGCCATTAGCATTAATGGTAATTATGTGCGTAAATCCCCATGCTCTTGAGGAGAATATGCCCCTTGGTTTTGTAAGCACAATGACTGGCTCATTTTTGAAACTAGAAACAGCTGAGGCTTTTTCCCCCTCTAACTTGGAGAGAGACACAGGCTAGCTCAGAGCATAAAACCTGATCACCACTCACCAAAAATCTGCAGTTCAAGCACTTTGAGACTCCTTTGCTTTGGAAAAGCTGAAGAAATAGGAAAAAAATTCTCCCAACCACCATCTGTGTGTTCTAGTAGCTTCTGCGATGTCATTGAGAGTCGCCCATCATCTGGTAGGACAGTTACACCACAGGAGCTTTGCTCTCTCCTGACGAACTCATTTTATTACGGTCTGATAAAGAGCGAGAGTGCTATTTTTCATCCATCCAGGAAAAGCTGTTTAACTACAATGAAAACTTGCAGAAAGTAAGCAAATTTAACATCCTGTTCACCCAAGCCGATAACTTCCAATCTTATTAAACCAGGCAGGCGGGTGACAGTTCCAGGGGAAAGGTTCAAGACCTCTCTCTTTAATTCTTAAGTCAATAAGGCACTGTGGCCAAGTGTTTGGTTAAGCTTCACCTTTACATGATAGGAAAACCAAAAAAGTCCCCTTTGCCAAAAAGTCCAAAGACATTAACACTGAGGGCCACACGCTTTGTAACTTCACAAAGCCCTTCATCAGGGTAATAGGAAGAGGGAGCAGAGTGACACATGTAATTAAAATATACTTAAAAAACAAGCCATTGTGGCTTTCAATTACAATGGAACTAAGAAGCAACCATATTATTTCTACCAACTATTTTCACTTAGCACAGTTCAGATGGAATTATTGCCATGACCTTTTAAAAATGTGAAAGAGTGAATCAATACCCTTTCAGAGGCAAGATTGCAAGAGCCGAATTGGCCATGCTGTAATGGTGTGTATTTCTGCATCAGAAGGCAGTTGAAACCTAATTATCGTCAATCACATACAAGGTAGTTCCACGTACTGATGAGCCTGTGCAGGGAGCAGTGTGCACGTGAGGGTCTGCTGTGAGTGGGTCTTCAAGAGGGAAGAGCACGTGGGAAGGGGGCGGGATCTCAGAAGCCCTGGGCCAGCAGAGTCAGGCTTACAGGTGAGTTATAGGGAATGTCACTCATTTACAATAACTAACAGTGGCCTGTCAGAAACTGCCACCTGTAAATGATGCACGAGTGGCTGGCAGCCTGCCACCCCCCCAAAAGACCTTGCAGCCAAGAATCACATTTCATTGTCGAGGTCATCGCAATGCTTACTTGGATACATGCCATATATTATTAAAAAATAACAAACAGCCAATCAGCAACAATTCTTAAGGCTCAAGGGCAAAACAGCCAACCTGCTTCCAGAAAATAGAGAACAAACATCCAAACACCATTTTTTTTAAGCGATTTATTTATTTGAGAGGCAGACTTACAGACAGAGAGAGGGAGAGACAGTGAGAGGTCCTTCATCTACTGGTTCACTCCCAAATGGCCCAATGGCTGGAGCTGGGCTGATCCAAAGCCAAGAGCCAGGAGCTTCTTCTGGGTCTCTCTCTTGGGTGCAGGGGCCCAAGCACTTGGGTCATCTTCTACTGCTTTCCCAAGCCATTAGAGGAAGCTATATCAGAAGAGGAGCAGTTAGGACACCAACCAATGCCCATGTGGGATGCCAGAGCCACAGGCAGAGGCTCAACCTACCATGCCACAGCACCAGCCCCCCAAGAGTCGATTTTTGCAGGTAGTTATTTTCATTGCTTCTCTCCAGATAGAAAGAAGCAATACTGCAGAGACACCTGTGAAAGGCGGCAAGTGGGGAGAATACATATGTCCTGTCACTTCTCTGGAGCTGTTTTCAGCATGATGCCATCAAGAAACAAAAATAAAAATGAACTTCTCTTCATCAACCACAACCACAGCCCCAAATGCCAGGCTACATGCTGACGACAGATTCACAGGCCATGCCAGCCTTGGGAACCAGTTTGCCAGGAAAATAAGTCAGGCCCTCAAATCTTTCCATGTAGTTCCATCATTCTCCAGTCTTCCTGAGGACATTAGGAAGCCCTGTGTACTGTGACACATTTTTCTTGTGAAGTCAATCTTTTCTATGACATCAGAAGGCCATACTGTGTTCTAAATTTTATTCAACAGCCCAAATAAGCGTAGAAGTTTGAACCATTTGCTATATTTCCACATGAGAAATATAGCATTATCAAATGTTCTGGATAGCCAACTATAAAGAAGTGTTTGGACAACCTCTGCACCTTTTTTTTGCAAATAGAATAGCCAATTCTGGAACCATTCCATTTCAAGTACTGCCCCATGTAGCTTGGTGCTAAGAATCTCAGTGACACTCATTTTCACGCTCCTCCTCCCCTGTCTCCATGGCCCCCTATGGAAATGGAGGATTCGGCATATTTGTTAGCATTACACAGTAATTGGACAATCTTTTGTTCAATGCTCTTAATGTTCCAGGAATAAAAACATTAAAAATGAACTTAAAAAAAGGAATACTCATTACACATAAGCAATAGTTTTTAATTTAGAAAAAGAGTCTAATTGAAATTACATTTGTTATGCAGAGACTACCAATAATTATCTTGGCTTCAAATGTGCAAACACAAAGAATTTTTTTTAATTGATGACTCTTTTCAGAAGTGGCTACTACTAATTGAATTCGGTGATCCAGAGACCAGTCTGTGATATCAGAGTGTCCCCAGGTATACCAGAGGCTCTCAGAGCTGTGTGGCAGCACCCATGGCTGCCAGTTCAGCAACTGCAGGCTTCGGTGAGACTGCAGCCCTGGCAGGAAGTCACAGCACTTGTCCCAATCTCAGCACCTCAACCACAAAATCCTTGCACTAGGCAAACTGTCTCCTCGCGAAGAGATGACACACCATCACTCAGGCTCTGGTTTCTTCCATGTGACCATCACAAACGAGAGAATCAAGGGACAAGCGGGGAAACTGAAAAGGGAAGTTGGAGTCATGGCCTCCCTGCAGGGATTTGGAGGAGTCACCCACGGCCAAAAGCAGGGACTGACAGTTCCCAGGGATCTCTTCCTGGAGCCCATAACTCACTTGTGTTCCAGAACAGCACACGAGAGCCTCTCTCTAGAATAGCTC